>NW_027111282.1:751280-757294 GCF_000696795.3 Halyomorpha halys | reverse complement strand
TAATAAGGTACATCGTTACATAAGAGTTTTTCCAAGTGAAAATAACGAATATCAACTTTTGCGAGCATTAGTTGTTTGGACTCGAATTAAAAATTTCAGGTTTAAGTGTCAAAACTGACAATATGAATTAAGAAACTCAAAATAAAAAAAAAATTCTCGATAAAGGTAGGTTCGTTAACGATTTGTTTAGGAAATAATCTCATCTAAAGATTTTAATTATTTAGGTAATAATAAATATATTAAAATGTGTGTACAACTTCTTTATTAATTATTAGTTACAACTAAAATATCCATATAGTCTCAACACTTTTTTATTATCTTTAAACTCCTATGTTTTAGCCATTCTCGAAAATCTATCAACTTATTTACACTATCACAGCCAAATATTGGTTATCACAATATTGCAGGCTATTACACCTATGTCAAATTTTATCATTAGTCAATAACTATTATTACCATTATTTATGTTATAATGTCCATTTTACATAATTTTATATCAAGAATATATTGTTTATAAAAATGTTGTTAATTAATTCTCCAAGGACATGATATTTAATTTGATACTCAGTTTATGTATACATCAACTCAGCAAAATGTTTTTTTAATTTTGAAAAGTGGCTGTGTTGAATCTCGAAATTTATGAAATCATAAAAAAAGTCAACCGAGCAATAAACTTCGAACGGAAACTAGATGAAGTGAAGGAGAAAATAATTGTTTGCTGTAATGGACAGGTTTTTAAAGAAGGTGTAAATAGTTTATAAACTATCCCATTCAATAAACCATGGGATTAAAAAATAAATAAACTAATTAGACAAACATTAGAAAGAAAATTACAAGCTTCTAAATTGATATTTAACTTTGAGCTTATTGAAATATATTTTATTGATAAGGTTGTCGTATGAATATGTATAGTTGGAAAAAAAAATTTTTTTTATTTTCAATCGGACATTAGTTACTATCAATGATTACATTTCTAAATTATGAAAAAAAATTATAATATCTAACGAGGAAAATAAATATTTTCATCGTTGTTGTGACAATGATCAGATTTTATTTTCCTAATGTTATGAGTAATCTGTATGAAGGGGGAGTATTGACAGTCTGGATAATAAATAATTTTTTTTTTATTGGAGCCAGGCCCTTGGAGTAAGTATCACAGCGATTAAGTACCTTCTATAACTTTTTACCTGCCTCCTTGAAGACCTCAGTTCCTTTGTTTAACGCATCGCTGTTAAACGTAAGACCTTTTTCATATACTCGTTAGTTGCCCGATTTACAAAGACTACTGAGAGCAACATGTATGATAAATCATCCAATACAGTAGAACCCAGATCAGGGAATTATTAACATCTACTAAACTTACTACTTTTACAAATACTCATAATTATTAAAACAGTATCCACTTTATTAAAGTATTCATAATGAACCCATAGTCAAGTTGTTAATATTCATAAATAGTATATATTAAGCATATAAATTTTTTTTTATACTAGATAATTTTTTTTTTTTAATTTATGGGAATATAGAAAAAAAAAAGAGGAAAACTATATTTTAAAATTGTTTATTATTGTACGATATAAATAATTATTTATATTTATGTATTTTTGGACTGTTTTATTTTTATAATCATATTGTGGCAGAGTTTTTAAATTTAATTATTTATAATTTAACCTTAATTATTTTTTTTTAATTTTATGAATAATTTACTATTTTGCTGAGTTTTGAAGAACTCTATTTGTTCGGGGGCTATCCCCAAAGATAAACGAATAAATTAATAAACCCATATTACCCCTCTTATATTTTCCCTGTCATAATTCATGAATTTGTTATTTATTATCCTATTGCTAATGACTTCGTTGTAAACTTACCGACTGCCCTATAGTCTCCTTTAATAATGTTGATCTTACGTAGAACAGATACGCTACATTGGACTACATCTGGACAAACGACTAACCTGGAATCCTCATACAAGACTGAAAAAACTGGAAACTGCACGTCGATTTTGACTATTACAGGACTTACTGGACAAACGGTCTAAACTTCCTATTCATTACAAAAGACTGATCTACGTGACTGTAATAAGGCCAATCTGGACATATGGAGTTGAGCTTTAGGGCTTCACTAAACCTTCGAATTCCTCTTGTATTCAGTCCTAGCAATCCAAAATCGTTCATAAAATCCACAATTCTCCTTACTTTGTCACTAATAAAATCATACATAAAGACCTTAATGTTTCATATGAAACCGATCTGCACGAACCAGATATCATTCCTTCCATTACAAACTCCCTAACCACCTAAACACACTAGTTTTTAACCTTCCTTCCTCTTCCATTCCTGACAATCCTCCGAGGTGCCTGAAAAGAAAATGGCCACGAGACCTGCTAATGTAAAACGTCATTAGAGTGCAACCGATGGGTAATTTCTCTACACGCCTGTAAAACTCCATTGTAACTGAGATCAAATATACTAAGTGTATTATAATGTACAGTTGTAAATAGCAATAAATAAATAAATGTTGATGATGTATTTTATAACTTCTTTATTTACTAATTAATTTTATCTGTACAGTAAAATAGGTCTTAACGGTAGTAAATTTTTTAATTATTTATTAAACATGTCCTGTACTAGATGCTATTAAAGACTTTTAAAACGACATCTATTTGAATTAGTATATAGGAAACAATAAATCGATTTATAAGATTGTATAACAGAGGACTGAATTTGTATATTGTTTTTTATTGCATTTAGTTTAATAATTATTTGTACCATCCATATAATCCATGGAATATCGTTTATGATGTGTTTTAGGCTTTGTTATATCCTGTTGTGTATTTTAATCTGCGTTAGCTCCGTTGAGTGCTATTTTGTAAGTCAAGACGCTGCCGTAAGTAGCTGGAATTATTCCATGAATAGGAGTTTAATTCCTGAATATTTCACCTGCTTCTACGCCCTCCTACCTGCAACATTATTACCGATCCTTTGTACCACTTTGTACAAATATACATGAAATATTGTATTTTAATGTTCAAGGGGTTCAAATAATATGTAAGGTAAAATAGATTTTTCATTCCATCATTGCGATCGACTGAAATTAATTGCACATTTAAAAAAAAAAATTGACTATAGGACTTTAAATTACCCCTGAAATAACCGAAAAGCTTAGAAATGCTTGTCTTTCTGTATTTCCATTAGTATATGACACAATAGAGAGCGGGGTAGCTCAGTTAGGCGCTGTTACTAATTCCGGCTGTAGAAGATAATTATTTATTCTTCCAGTGTAGACAACTTTCATAAAGTGGGCATGCTTAATTAGGGGGCTGGCGATTAAGCGAGATCATGAACAAATTACTTCAACAAATACACTAGTACAAGAGCCCAAGAGGAGAAAAAAGGCAGTTATCTCACCCCAATTTTTGATTACTTTAATGAAAACTATGTATAATTACTAGTCAAAATTCATGAGTCTGCCAAGTATAGGAAGGGGAAATAAAAATGGCGGCTGTTTCAAAGCGATAAAAAAAAACTAATTTTCATTCGGTGCACTATATCTTAAAAACTAACATCAGCAGTAGAAAATCTAAGAGAACGTCATTTAAAGAAGAGTAAATTTGCTAAAATATGAGCCCTAATAGAGTTATATACGCTAAATAGTTTTCGAGATATAGCTTTTTAAAAAGCAACATTTCATAAAAATGTTGTATGGGACGTACTAAAAGATCAGTAGTTAGTGAATTTACTGAGAAAAATTTATATCTCAAAAACCATTTGTAGTACAGATGTCTATTAGCACTCAAATTAAAGCTAGTTTAATGGGCTATAAAGTAGTTTATGATGTTTATCTTCGTAGGAGAAATAGTTTACATGAAATTCCCTAAAATAAATTGATTTATAGTTGTTCGGACAAATTTTCATTTGCCAAATTTATATTCATATGTGAATATCATAAAGACTACTACCCCTACGAAGATAAGTGCCATAAACTACTTTATAGTAAGTTAAATTTCCTTTATTTTGGGTGTTTGTAGACATATGTGCGTCTTATGGATCTAGAGATACTTTTTTTCAAAACCCCAATATTTTATTAGTTTATTTATTTAGAAATTAACATTTTGTGAGTTTATTTTTTCAAATATCATAAAAACTACTACTCCTACAAAGATAAACATTATTAACTACTTTGTAGTAAATTTAACTAGATTTAATTTGAGTGCTAATAGACATCTGTACGTCACATAGTTCCTGAGATATAGAATTCTCAAAATAAATTAAATCTACTTATCTTTCAGTAGATTTTTAAGAAATTTTGCTTTTTAAAAAGCTATATTCTGAGAACTATTGGACGTAAGTAGCTCTTTTAGGGCTAATATTTCAGCAAATTTACTCTTCTTTAAATAATGTTCTCTTAGCTTTTCTAGTGTTGTTGGTGCTTTTTAAGATATAGAGCTCCGAATGAAAAATTAGTGTTTTTTTGAGGTTTTGAAACAGCCGCCATTTTTTATTCCTCCTTCCTATACTTGGCAGACTCATCAATTTTGACTAGTAATTATACCTAGTTTTCATTAAAGTAATCAAAAATTGGGGTGAGATAACTGCCTTTTTTTCTTCCCAGCTCTTATACTATGACCTTTCATGGGTTCTGTTATGTTACACAATAGACACATTAACGGTTCTGAATTGGTAAAAGAAATATCCATGCTAGATTATTGATCAATAGAAACCTAGAACACATTTATTATGCACACACTTTAGCTTCATTAGACTCAATTATAGAATATATAATTTTGCATAATCTATGTGTATGTGGTTTTCTCATTAATTTTTTCTAATATATTTATAAAGATAGATTGATTGAATAAACCATTTTTTACCCCTTACTAGATCATTTCTCACTATGGGGGGGGGGGAGAGAGGGGTTATATAGAGGTAACCAACCTATGCTTACCAATGCGGGAGGGTCAAATTTTCAACCCATGGGACCGCCACGGGCGTCCTCACAATAGGGGTGGCGGGGTAACTAGAGGTAACCAACCTATGCTAACCAATGCGGAAGGATCAAGTTTTCATCCCGTGGGACCGCCACAGGCTAGGAACGTCCACCAATTGAATAACTTGACGTGTTCTTCCTTATACTTTACAGCCAAAACTACGCATCGATAATCCTTGTTTTTATGTATAATAATAGTCTCCCAGCGTACACTATCGTTGAATAGTACCACCAGTTGGAAACTGGTAATTGAACGTGATAGACCAAAGGCATTTTTATAATTCGATTAATTTGTGTAACTTCTAACCCGCGAAAGTACGTTGTACACTAGCTTTATTAAGTAAACTTTATTAAAGCAGATAAATTAAAAACCATAGAGTCTTGTTTACAACGTAAACAAATTGATGCTCCCATTATAACCAATTAATAGTGTATATTAGAGCGTTAGTAACATTTAAGAATACGAATTATTGCCATGTCTGTTTTCATCTAATTCATTCTGTTTACGAAACAATTATTTGCTGCATTTTTTAAAAAATAAATAATATGTTTTGACTTTATGAATCTGAATTCCATCAAATTAAACACATGTTCAGTCGGGTATTTTTTTAAAAATAAATTATGGATGTTATTTAGTTAATTGAACATCTATAATTCTTTTCTTAAAAAGGATTAAAAATGTAGCTCAAAATTAATCATTATTAATCTCACAATTAATCAAAATGTAGCTTCCGTCTAGGGTCGAAACAATCAATGTACCTTCTAATATTTACTTCCCAGGATTTGATCATAGACCTGGTTTTTTTGAAAACAGTTTTTTTCAAAACGAGAGTAAATCAAAAACGAAGCTTTGAGCTGGATACCGGTATACTCAGTATGCGGCGCTTCTTAGTAGGCTAAACCTACACAACTGGGAAGCATGTAGGAATGTAGGATTTCCTCTTGGACAGGGGCTGCAGCCTACCCCCTTTGAAGTCTTTCACAAACTGGGTGCCATAAGTGAATGCAACTTTCTGAAAATACTCCCC
>NW_027111282.1:747906-750916 GCF_000696795.3 Halyomorpha halys | reverse complement strand
CCAAGATTTTCAAGTGTATATGAAACATACTACATATTTACCTATTGTATTATTTTCTACAGTTGTAAATTACAATAAATAAATAATTAAAAAAAAAAAAAAAAAAAAAAAAGCTTTCGACATATTGTACCACTTCTATAATTTTCTTAACATCGAGTAAAAAAAAAAGTATGTACAGTGAAAATGTCTTCAAGCGTACAGCTATATCAAACGGATATCCATTCCCTACGTAAAATTTCTACGAATATTACAACCTCGTAAGTGTCCTGGCCTAAAAGTTAACAACGAATTTAAACCCTTTGGAGACGGACAACAACTGAATTTTCTCACACGAAAAATCAATTTAACCGTCTGAATGGATATTTAAAAAAATATATTGATAATTAAGGAATCCATATTAAGTAATTTTACGTCTGACCTAGAATATAAAGTTATAGTTAAAATTATTATTAAGGTCAAAACATCGTCACAGAAAGAAATATTTATTTTTTATTTTTCTATCTTTTATTTTTATTAAGTATTGTTATTTATTGTGAATAGTTATAATTCAAAATTTAACACTCACCCTTTAGAGGCCAACTAGATCAGTAAGCCAAATAAATTAATTGATTAAATAATGAATTAGTTTAAACCATAATTAAATTTCATGAAGGAGTGAAGAATTAAAATTTTAATTCTCATATTCATATCAATATAATAATAAAAATCATTTTAAAAACAGTAATTTCGACGGAACTGAGTTTGGCGGTTCAGACAGTAAAAATCTGTTTTTTTAAAAATATTTATAGTATTGGTTTCGAAGCTCTAACATCAACGCCGATAGATAAGTTCTTTTCGATTGATGTTTTATGTCTTATGTTTTAAAGCATTAATTACTGTTTTTGAGATGACGCATAATACCAATTTTTTAATATGTTGAGGTAAAAAAAAAATTATTCAGAATATTATCGCTATTCTATCACGTGTCACGTTTCGAGTTTACACCATATTCATGTACAGAATTTGGTGAATAAAAACCTCATTTGGTCAATTAAATTTATTTCTTTTTGAAATATTGTCATATATACAGATGCTTTAAAATATGCTAATGTCAGATTAAAGATATAATAAATATTAATATTATATATATGACAATATTTCAAAATGAAATAGATGCGATTGACAAAATGAAATATATTAGTACACGAATTTTGGGTAAACACGAAACTAGTGTCACGTTTAGATATAGAGAATAAAAATAGTGATAATAAATGGAAGTTGTTTTAGTTGTTTGTTGTCAACATATTAAAAAATAAAAACAAGAAGTTTGCTAAGAAAAAAAATCCAAAATACCACATATTCTCTAGCCTAATTAAAGAAATATCCTCCCATACAGCGTTTGGTGTGGAATACATATCATATGTTGTTGTTTATATTTTTATAAAGGACATATCATATCATACAGGCCAAAGGTCAACCCAATGTCTGACCTTACACTAAATGATATTTCAGACGTGTCAATGATTTTTCGTTGACATGCATGGTATGCCTACAATATTGCCAATCAGGTTGAGTAAGTCTACCTACAGAAACCTAACCACAGAGAAATGTGTAAGCAGAGACGGTAAGATGCCTTTATAATTTAGCAAATATGCAGAGAATTCCAACAACACTAACTTTACACAATTTCGTCTTCTTTTCCTACATATTTAACCAGTCCACAAATAATTACCCACATACTTTTTTTTTTAGCTAGCCGCGATTAATTTTTTTTTTCTACTCAAGAAGGGGTTCGTGGCAAAAAAAAAATTGGGAACTGCTGACTTTTCATATTATTCAACTCGCACAATTAGTGAGTGTTTGTACTTCTTTTATAATACTACTCGCAGACCCGAGAATGGTTTGCCGTTTCCAGATTTGGGGATATATATAGTTTAAATAAACACAATTGAAAATTTGATATTATTAGATTTATTTTGTTAAAATTAAACATTTCTGTATACATTACTCTCATGATTTAGCAACATTAATTGAACAAGCACGTGCGATAAGGAACCGACAGAAAAAACAGATTTATTTTGCTATATCGATTTTTTTTTTTTATTTTAACAACAAAACTCAAGATTTTATCTAATTGTGATACAGAGGAACGCTGTGTCCTGAGTATATATTCTGAAATTAAAATTCTAGAAAATACTATGGATAACAAATAAAACTAATTCTTTTAAAAGCATTTTGCATATACACAATAAAAAGTTTAAAAGTTAAAGCTTGAAATTTTATTAGTCGGTTAAATGTTTCGGCTTGCTTTTCCCTGAAAAAAATTACTTTTTTAGTTAAATTTGTTGAGAGTTTTGACTTATTAGCATCACACAATATCCCTAAATAAAAATTTTCCCAAAAAATCGAGAACAATATTTTTTTACTTAAACTTTTTGCCGTACAAAAACAAATAACAATAACTACAACACGGCATGACCAATCTACACTAAACTTAGGAATGATATGAAACTATACTAGATAGCAAAAACTACACCTAATTAAACAAATTAGATTTTTAAATTTCAACGATTGGGCTTGTTTTCCCAGAAGAAAATGTCTTTTTTAGTAAAATTATCGCTGATATTAAAATAAAAATTAGTACTAAATTAGAATGATTCGGACCGACTGACCTATCAGAGTGCGGTAAAAATAATCTGTCGGGAGTTTTTACTTTTAAACACCACCAGAAACCTCAAAATAAGAATTTTCCAAAAAAAATCCAAAAAAATTTGTTTACTTAAAATCTTTGCCTTACATTAAAAAAAAATCAAAAAAGTACCAATAGCAAAACGACTCGACCAAACGACCAATATATACGGGTGATGCGGCGAGAGGGATGCGCTGGGATCTTATGGGGGCTCTGCTCTACCCCTCACAGGTGGGGAATAGAGTGGGCTCAGGGATCCTCAGGTCAATTGTGTAAATATTATATATAATAGTGTAAATGTGACTAGA
This sequence comes from Halyomorpha halys, assembly GCF_000696795.3. Lineage (NCBI taxonomy): Eukaryota > Metazoa > Arthropoda > Insecta > Hemiptera > Pentatomidae > Halyomorpha > Halyomorpha halys. Next base: position 747,940 of record NW_027111282.1, on the reverse strand, counting down.
GACTATATTATTTTATCATTATGTTATTTTATTT
>NW_027111282.1:743074-747416 GCF_000696795.3 Halyomorpha halys | reverse complement strand
GCTCAGGGATCCTCAGGTCAATTGTGTAAATATTATATATAATAGTGTAAATGTGACTAGAGACTATATTATTTTATCATTATGTTATTTTATTTTTTATACAGATAGTTTGATTATGTTCAATTTGTTTATTCTTTTGTTTGTATATATTATATTTTAAGAGGGTTTTTTTTTTTTTATTCATTTATTTATTTTATTTTATTTTAGTATGTATAAGATCATTCATCACTATTACCTACTGCCCACAACTGTGTGGCAGATTGTAATATCTATCAATAAATAAAAAGTATTATTTAATATACCCGAAACTTGGGAATGATTTAGAACTCTTTAAAACTTAACAGTCTATAGCACAAACTGCACCTAATTTAACAAATTAGAACCGGAGAAATAAAATAAAATAACTGAGCACCCTCTCAACTATTTTATCCTCAAATATAATCTGCAGAAAACTAATTAACCCATCGGTATAAAATGAAACTCTTGAAAAGTTTTTTTTTTTATTTTAAATTAATATTTCACCCTTATCAGGGAGGCATTAAGTTTAAATGTTGTCCATATGGGTTGAAAGAGCAGACATTTAGTTTTCCCTGCCCTACAGTTTCATTTAATGATGTTACCCTTACCCCTGTCGAACAGATCCGCTACCTTGGACTACATTTGAACAAGCCATTAACCTGGAATCCTCACACAAGACTGAAAAGACAGGAAACTGCACGTCGATTCCGACTATTACAGCACTTACTAGACAAACGGTCTAAACTTCCAACACATTACAAAAGACTGATCTACATGACTGTAATAAGGCCAATCAGGACATATGGAGTTGAGCTTTGGGGCTCCACTAAACCTTCGAATTCCTCTCGTATTCAATCCTTACAATCCAAAATCCTTCGTAAAATCATCAATGCTCCTTACTTTGTCACAAATAAAATCATACATAAAGACCTTAATGTTCTCTATGTAACCGATCTAGCCCGAACCAGATATCACTCCTTCCATTATAAACTCCCTAACCACTCAAACCCCCTTGTTTCTAACCTTGCATCCTCTTCCATTCCTGACAATCCTCCGAGGCGCCTGAAAAGAAGATGGCCACGAGACCAGCTAATGTAAAATGTCATTAGAGTGCTACCAATGGGTAGTTTCTCTACACGCCTGTTACACTCCAATTTAACTTAGATCAGATTTACTAAATGTATAATAATGTACAGTTGTAAATAGCACTAAATAAATATTTAAATCACGTATTAAGTTTTCAAGATATTGGCTCATGAAAAAAATTAATTTCCTGACCCAACTTTTGGTAGCAACATTCTGTAAATGGGTTACCTAAAAAATTCTATTTTCCGACACTTTTTCAAGATGTATTTTTACCAACGTAAAATGCAATTTAATTTTTTTATCAACTGAAATACAAGTATTTGTATTGTATTGTATTTGTTCGTAAATATGAAAAAAAACTTTTGTTATAAAGCTTAACAGTATGGCTTATAATTTGATTTCAGTATTTCACTTTCACGTTTTGGTTTTTTTTTTGGAAAATGTATCATGAAAGAATAATATAATTTACTTTTTGCTAATCTATAGCTCGTTGAGTACAAATTTTACTGAAATACGGCACATCTACCTACGATAAAACAGTAACAATAATTATTTAAAGGATCAAAAAACTCACATTTAGGGGAATTTAAAGAACATGGATAATTAATAACTTTTGATCCATATGAAATATGTCTAAAACTATTACTAGAAAGTTTTGTCTTCTACAATCGCTTCAAAGTCTGATGGTACACGGAATTCCACCCCAGACATTGCTAGCGATCGACGATGAACCAAACTGGCCACCCTTGGTATAAACAATGGGCAGCAGAAAAAATAAAATTTAAAACTTATATTTTTTTTATGTAAATATAAATTCATTTAAATGAATCAGTAAGTTTAATATTTTTTTCTACAGAAACAAATCGATTTGTATGCAGTAACCGATTAAATTTGTAATTTCTGAGCTGGGCGCCAGTAATGCTTAATTTTATTCATAACTTTTTTTTACCGGATAAATCGGGGATTTCATTAAGTTTAAACCTTCCCATGACGACAGGGAATATTTTGAAAACTATATATAAATCGGTCCAGTATTTCAAAAGTTTATTGTGGAAAAACATACGAACCGTTTCCTTTTATATAAATTATTGTTAATATGAATAAGCGTGTTTCCTAAACATCGATCATACTTCATATTTAGACATTGCATGCGATTACAGTTAACGCGATACATTTCATATCTTTGGAACTGCATTCATCATAAGATGTCCAACATTGCATCTGATGTCTAAGTTTTCTTCAATGAACTCAGCTTATGGTAACTCCAAAATGGTTTCGGAATAGTAATTTTATGAGATGGAATGTTTTCTTGTAAAAAAGATTGCTGATCTTATCAACTGACAAAAAAAATCTATATGGTTCGAAATAAGTGTAATCATCGTTCGAGGAAATAGACGGGTTTATAAGCTAAGAATAGACCCTTCCGTTCGGTATAAAATACAATTTACTAAAGGTAAATTGCAGGGAGTGAAAGAAGATGTTATTGTCGGAAGGATAAAGTTGATGAATCCCAGGTTAAAAAAGAAGTATGATAAAGCAATGAAGGATTGAAACTAAAATATGCTGTAACCAACCAAACCCAAAATAAAGATTAAGAATGTCAAAGTAAAATAATTACAAAAAAAGAAGACACAATATTGTCAAAGAAAGATTGGTTTATTGAAGATCCGAAAAGAAAAAAAAAAACAATTTGGAAAAGTACGGTCGTAAAAGAAGGATTCTTTAATCAGAGCTCGGATCTCCTTTAGGAATAAGAAATCCAAGTTCTTAATTATGGAAAAGTAGGTGCAAGTATTAGCAAACCCCATTCCTGATGAAGGAAGAGCCAGTTACCCTCCAGGAAATGAGAATGATAATGAGACACTTCCACCTAACAGAAGTTATTTGGAATTAATCTTGGAAGTACTAAGAAATAATTAGGGGACCAAGTCGAATACCATTTCCATGGAGTTCATCAGGGAAGGCAATCTATGTAAATAATTGTGGAGAACTTATTGATCTCGAAGAGAATACCACTCTATTGTTCCGTATTTATTTATGAAGTAGGATAAATGCAATTATCTATATCAAATAAGTTATTAAAAAATGTCTACCGCTACAATCCAGGGGTGCAGGGAAAGGAAGTACTGTTACAAGATCATAAGTTGCACAAGGAGGTAATTTAGTCAGAATCACGCTCGACCACTAGATTTTTACCCAGATAAGGATACCCACTAACCCCGGGCGGTTACCGAAGCCACAGGGCTGACTTACGCCTACATTGACAGAAAATAACTATCAACCACAGCCGGATTCGAATCAAGTCCTTGGAGTAAGTAACACCGTGCCTTACCACAGAGCTAGTCACTCCCACAAACAAGTTAACAATTATTACTTGTACTGTAGAACCCCGATAATTCGTCCTGTATGGTATCAAGGAAAATAAAAGTGTCAGTTGGAACTAATTTTCAGAAACACATTTTTTATTGGTTATTTGTATCTTTCTTTCCTAGAAAATTCAAAGCGTGCAAAATGTTTATATCTACTTCCATTTTTTAAAAATCATTTTTAAAAATTTAGGTGGTATCAATTTTACAAAAAAATTTATGCTTCAAAATATGTTAAAATGAAGTTCGAAATAACAAAATGACGGCCGAAAAGCCTATTTCCTTAAAACGTCAATGTCCTTAAACCTATTTTAGTACAAGATATTTCAAGTAGTATACATTTTAGTCGATATAAGGATTTTTTTTAAATTTATTTATTCAATGTAATTTATATACAAAATAATAAATACAATAAGTAATATATGTGGAATGTTTCATTTACACTTTAAAATCTTGGGAAGGAATCACCCACCCATTGGTGGTACTTCAAGCATTCTTTTAAATTAGAAGGTCTCCTGGCCATCTTCTTTTCAGACGCTTCGGAGGATTATCAGGGATTGTTAAAGATGAGAGATTAAGAACTAATTATTAACCATTATTACATTTACAGAGGTCCATGACGTAGCTGATATTACTAATTAAAATTGTTATATTACCTCCCCGAAGTCAAATGAAATACAGTAATTAAAAGGTAATTGTGATTGAAACCATGTTAGCCTGATACTAGGTCGGAAAATGTTTTTCAAGTGCTATTATCTCGGAAACTTCCACCGAGCCGCAAGTTCAAATTGTGGAAAATTCAGAAAAAAATTAATAAAATTAACAATTATGAGAGATAGTTGACCGTGGATGATAAATGAGGAGAAGATGGT
>NW_027111282.1:740127-742419 GCF_000696795.3 Halyomorpha halys | reverse complement strand
TGTTTCATTGACCGCACCCCCAACCATCTTCTCCTCAATTAATAAAATTAACATTTTTTTTCGCCACTAGAAATACTTTCAAATAATAAGAGGAAAAAAATTGATAATTTTTATATATATTTTTTTTTGCAAATATATTATGACAAAAAATAATTTTGTTAAATTAAAAAAAATTAAGGATTTGTCCCGAAAAAAATATTTAAAACAATAAGAAACCTATCTCCTGGATCCCCTTTTTGCGAGAAGCGGACAAAGAATCTAATACGTTATGGGTTTCTTTTTACGGTGTATTTTGATATAAGCCATATTAAATTTTATTATTTAATGTAATTTATATCTGTACAAAATAATAAATGCAATAAGCAAATATGTGGAATGTTTCATTTAGACTTGAAAATCTTGGGAAGGAACCACCCATTGGTGGTAATTCAAGCATTAATTTAAATTAGAAGGTCCCGTGGCCATCTTCTTTTCAGGCACTTCGAAGTATTATCAGGGACTGCTAAAGATGAGAGATAGGTTAGGTATGAGTAAGGAGTTTGGAATGAAAAGACGCAATCTGTTTTGGGCCAAATCAGCAACGAATGGGATGTTAAGGTCTTTGTGGATGAGTTTATTTGTATATCCTTATACGTAATAAGGAGCATTAAGGATTTTGGATTGTAACGATTGGATGCGGGAGGAATTTGATGGTTTGGTAGAGCCCCAGAGTTCAATTCCATATGTCCAAATTGGTCTGATTATCATAGTATATAATAATTTTTTGTAGTCAATGGGAAGTTTAGAGCGTTTGTCAAGTAGGTGCTAAAGCAATCTAAATCTACGAGCAGTTTCCTGTCGTTTCAGACTTGTATGTGGATTCCAAGTAAGTCTCAAGATAAGGATCTTGACGTTCAATAGTTCCGAGATACAGAAAAAAAGGTTATTTTCAAATGATGAAAAATCAATATTTTGTAAATGTATTATAGCAAATATCTATAGAGCTATACGAAGTACTTATGTTTATTACCACTCAAATTAAAGCTATGTAAATGTACCATAAGATAGCTTCTAAAAATTATCTTTGTTCGCAGCAATTTCCATGATATTTGCCAAAATAAATTTATAGAGTGTTGATTTCTTGTTATTTGGAAAAGACGTTTCTAAGGATCTATCGATTGTAAAAAAATAGTTTAAGAAACTTTATACTACTTTAAAACAGTTTTTAATTATTTTATGTGTGGTAGATAATTTGAAGTATTAGATGAAAAATTTGTTTTCCATGTTTTTGGGCCCCATTTTTATATATAGGTCTATCTTTTGAGAAAATTGTTAATTTTCTAACCTTCTCTAGCGTATTCAACTCTAGAATATCCAATGGGGTGGTGACATTTTCGTCTATTCTGACAATTGTGTAAATAAAATTTTTAGATGAGTTCATGCACCTTTTTGACACGAGGCGTTCTAAAGGCATAAATCACATGAAAACGTAAAACAATTTTTAATCTTAACCTTAGTTGTTTAATTTTTTATCTATTATTTAACTCATTTAGCTATTAACCTTTACATAAGATATGCATATTTTATTATTATCCATTTTAGTTTTTATTTATCCTCTTTTATTTTCTTTATTATTTACTTTATTTTATTTTATAAGTATATATGTTACGATTTAATGAGTACAAAGATGTGGACTTATTTTAATGACAGTTTTTAACATAATATGACAGCTAAAATGGTTATATTAATGAAACTCCAGAAATAATATTTCAGATGGTAAATCAACAAAAGTATATTCCAGCATATAATTTATTATTCATAACAAGAGAACGGACTTAAATTTTCATATCAAGAGAATCAAAATGAAAAATGATATTTCACATAGTGCAACAAAGTTATAATTAATTGATAAAAAAAAAATATTTTTGATGTTCAATAACACTAATTAATATGTATAAAATGTCCTTTGTCGTAGTAGAAAGAAAAACTAATAGCTTCGTCAATAAGTCTCCAGAGAGCACTCATTTGCTAAATTCCGCGTTGGCCCATTCTAGCCACACCTGGCACAATCTCATCTCGCCTTACGGTAGTTCATCTCAAAACACTTTGCGATCATTACTACTTTAAATTACCCCTCGATACGAATAAAATTTAAAAAAATAGAAGAAGAACTTTAAGTTATCACTTACTCTACTTTGAATAATAAGGAAAAATTATTTTTAAAAATTCGGTTTAGATCTTCATGGTAAATAATGAATTCTGAAAATAATATATATATATTTTATATTTCTATACTTACTGTAGTTATTATCT
>NW_027111282.1:727329-739996 GCF_000696795.3 Halyomorpha halys | reverse complement strand
TATTAAATTAGAGGGAGCTTTACATACATACATTGTTAAATTTTCTTACATAATAATCTGTTTAAAAATTATTAAGTAAATTTCGAATGTGTACTGAGCATACCTGTTTCCACGAAATGAGGAAAAACATGATCTGTGTGAAGCATATCTTGGCGGAGGATAAGAAAAAGTACTAAACATGGTGAAAAAATTATAAAGGGTTACCTTAACGCCAAGGTAAAAAACAGAACAAGCTTTCAAGTCAGTTAGTAATCGGATACTAATATAATAGGATATGAAGCATATCTCTACCAGTTGCAATGGCTTCTTGGCAAAGATTGATTTTGCCATAGTAAAACGGCTCTGCATTTAATAAAAAGATATTTAGTAGTTATACATTATAATTTAGATTATTTAATATAAAAACACAATCAACTTTTATATTTTAGGTGGTTTTGACATTTAAAATAACATTTTATTGTATTGTTTGTTCCAATAAATTACCAAAATTAATTATAATCAATATTATGCTTTGATTTGTTTTCTTAGTGATTAAATCCCTCTGTAAAACGATCCCTCACTCACTTATACATTAGTCTATATGAAGTTGCCATTGTATACTTATACAAAATGGAGAAAGGATTAAAAATATCGTTTAAGCTAAAGCACTGTAAATTTTCATTTAAGATTATAAAACAAGTAAGTTCATAAAAAAAAAAAAAAACCAGACAACTGAAGACGCTTAAAGTGAACTCAGTTTTTTTTTTAAATAATAAGTTAAAACAAAGAGACCAATAAGGATACAAAATACAATGATTAATTTACCGGGATTTATAATAACATTATAGTCTATTAGCATCTGATTTTTATGTAAATTCGTTCACTGAAGTAGCAAAGTTTAGTGGGGTCAGTTTTTCACATAAATGTTTAAAAAGGTTAAATTAATATGAAAATCCTTGATGCTCTTTATTACGTTACAAATAAACTCATCCACAAAGACCTTAACATCCCATTCGTTGCGGATTTGGCCCAAAGAGATATGCGTCTTTTCATTCCAAACTCCTTACCCATCCTAGCCTATTAGTTCTTAATCTCTCATCCTTAACAATCCCTGATAATCCTTCGAGGTGTCTGAAAAGAAGATGGCCACGTGACCTTCTAATTTAAATTAATCCTTGAAGTACCACCAATGGGTGGTTCCTTCCCAAGATTTTCAAGTCTAAATGAAACATCCCACATATTTACTTATTGCATTTATTATTTTCTACAGATGTTAATTACATTAAATAAATAAATTAAAAAAAAATTAATATGGCTTATGTCAAAATACACCGTAAAAAGAAACCAAAAACGTATTAGATTCTTTGTCCGCTTCTCACAAAATTCTTTCAAAAACGTTTAAACGAAATTGGTCAGCTTAAGATTACCAATAACGAGTTTCCGGTTAAATCTTATGCAAAAACCTATAGTGGCACTCCTAGCAAACTGATTTAAGATACAAAATATGTCCTGTTGTATAAAGACCCAGGGGATAGGTTTCTTTATTATTATTCCTAATTATTTAGTATAAAAATAATGGTGTATGTGTAATGTACTACAGAATAAGACATAACAAAATAAAGGTATTAGACATTTAACATACATTTAAAAATAAATGTATTAGCAATTTAACATACATTTAAAAATAAATGTATTAGCAATTTAACATACATTTAAAAATAAATGTATCAGCAGTTTAACATACATTTAAAAATAAATGTATCAATTTAACATACATTTAAAAATAAATATATTAACAATTTAACATACATTTAAAAATAAATGTATTAGCAATTTATAGAGCTAAAGAATATAATTCGAAAGAATTAGAGTTATAAAGTTCCTAATATCCATCAGAATTAATAAAGGGATTACAAGAGGCGGTGAGCTTGCTATATGAATTATTAAAAATCTCATTATGCTCGGATTCAGAGCAAGATAACTGGCTAGATGATACACCATGTTGTTAATACATTTTCGTGGCCCCCTTCTCCTTGGCACACAAGCAAAATTATAATTATTTTTTCAATATAATAATTTCTGTATGGAAAATCTTTCAAGCTTCGAACGGTATTTTAAAATAATTAGACAACTCTTTTTGACATTACCCGTCCATTTTCAAATCCAATCACTAAAACTATAAATTATATATTGTCACCTAAATATTAAATATAGGTAAAAAAATATATAACAATACTTCTATTAAATTAAAAAGGAAAATAGAATTGCTTCATTAAAATTAAAAACTATCATTATTAACATTATAAAAATACATCACTATTACATTCTTATTCGCTTTAGTAAAATAATGGTGTCATATTTCACTAATATAAAGAATGATTAGAAATTTGAAATTTTACAAACAATTTAAAATTTCAAAAATTGTTGTAAAAAAAAAAAGCTCAAAGAGTTACTAAGATGTAATTCTCTTACCTATACATCTGAAATGTGTATTTTAAAGTCATAATATTGTCTCTAGGGGGTGAAGGTAGCAGCGTAGTAGCTCGTCTGTCCTTAACCCAAGGGTTGTGAGTTCGAGTCTGGGCCCTAACCAGGACTTTTTTCAAGCATATAATTACATGATGCATACTCACAGCCTCCCTCCGGGCATTAGTGACGCCCGTTAGCCAATGGGTCGCACTCACAAAAATAGGCGTGAGAGCGTCGAACCCACCCTATGAAAACCTTGTCAAGAAACGCGTGATGTATTTCCGTAGTACATCGCGCGAGTCCTTGGATCTTTACGGTCTGTTGTGGCAGGAAAAGAAGAATATTGTCTCTAGAAATCATGTGACTAATTTACGGAAAATATTGAATCCCCGACATTAATTACATATATGACTGCTAAATCATAAAAAATAATTATCACTTACTAGCCATTAATACAAAACATTTTTCTCCTACCTATATGGACTTAGCATGTCAGGTGTGAAATCCCTGTAAACAAAATCACGCAATGAGGCTTTTTCAGATATTTTAGTCAAAATTCCTTTGGTACAACAGTAACTTCTAGACCCAAAAAAGAGATTACACAAGGACCTGGACACACTATTTTTGACTGATGTAATAAAAAACCTAGGGAACAAATTAATAAGATTTGTAGAGGCTTGAATCTAGAACAGTTTGATGTGTATCCATATCTTGGAATCAAAATTCAAGTTAAAAGTTCGGTCATGTGCAAAGAATGTCGACTGCTAGAAAGCAGGAGGCAAAGAGTGAGGAAAACAACCGTGTGAACGACACGGAATAAGTTGGAGGATGTCATAGGATCTAGCAAGAAACAGAGGAATCACTCTCAGTGAGGTCAAGAAGTTGGCAACGGTCAGGTATTCAAGAAATGCATCCACGCTGCACCGACATCGTAAGGTATGTGTGTTAATTAAAGAAGAAGAAGAGTAATAAAAAACCTTCCATGAATCACTTGCTGGACACACAAACCAACTGATAAAAACATTACTGGCTGACACACAAAACAACTGATAAAAACATTACTGGCTGACACACTGCTACAAAATCCGACTATGAGACAGAAACGTCTCTGGAGCAGAGCCAAAGGGTAATAATTCGAGCTAATGTCTGTAATAAGTGGTATTGTCGTAAACCAACTTCCGACCATAGCATTTTACTGAATTATTACATTATGGCACTCATTCAGGGCGTAATTTAATGTTGTTTGATTTATTTTATTATAACATTTCCACTATAATCCACCGTTTAGCGAAACAAAACCCTCAAATTTCTAATTCTTAAACTTATTAAACTAATCAACTGTTTAGTAACCGTTAGATATGTCTTTCGTGTTATTTGGATTCATATATTTCAGTTTTTGGCCTAATTTGAAAAAAAACAAAAACATTATATAATTTATTTATGATATTTAGAACTTTGTTAAAATATACACAACCAGTACATTTGCTATTTGTAATAGAATTGCCTTTAAAATTAAACTCATTAAGAATTGTTCTTTTTAGTTAGAAAATAAATAGATTTCTTTATTTTCACAATGAACATTGTACCCTACACTTCTAATACAAGAGCTAGGTTGAAAAAAAGTCATTTATTTCACCCCAAATTTTTATTAGTTTAATGAAAACAATGTATAATTACTAGTGAAATTGATGAGTCTACCAACTATAGTTAGAGGGAATAAAAAAAATAAAAATACATTTTTCATTTGGACCTCCATATCTTTAAAACTACCTATAACACTAGAAAACCCGAGAGAGCATGATTTAAAGCAGAGTAAATTTGCTAAAATATGAGCTATAATATTTACGTTCAACAGTTTCTGAGGTACAATTTTATTTATTTATTTTTTTAAGCGACATTTCATAACAAAATAAAAATTCAATGTAGTAAATTTATTATGGGAAAACCATATCTCAGGAATCATTAGACGTACAATTGTTTTTAGCATTCAAATTAAAACTAGTTTAATGGACTATAAAATAGTTTATTATGTTTATCTTCGTGGAAGTAGAAGTTTTCATAATATTTTCTAAAGTTTAACTGCATCTAAATACAAATTATGATTGCTATGCTATTTGAATGTACCGAAAAACTCTACAGGGCTCCTGGTATAAATTAATTTTTTAAATAAAAAATAAATTAATCAACGTTTAATGTATTTACCTTAAATAATAATAATTATTATAGCAATTCGATAGATAAGATTTTTAATTATGTACGTCTAAAAATCAAAATGAATAATTATTTAAACGTAAGACAAAAGTTTCTCGATAGTGTATTACATATGTGTAATACTTACGTATGTATATTAAATATTGATTAATAAAAATGCCTTAAATTAATCTATTCTTAACGAATTATTCTATTTAGTAAGAAAAGAAATAAATATATTTATTTTAATAAAGGCTACTTTGAACTTTGGAGTCTACAGGTCCGTACAGGTTCGCACACTGTTCTTTGTTCTCAGTCGAGTCACAGCTCTGTACCGACGCACTTCACGTAAATTATTTGATATAACAATCGTTTAACACTTTTAGAAATCCCTTGAGATGTTTAAAATGTAAGCTACTTATAATATTTAAGGTATATATTATTGTTTTAAATAAATAATAATGTCTTTGTCTTGCCCCTGCTCTCTATCTATCCCGTTAGCAATAATTATTATAGTTACCGTTACTTCAGATGTTTAACTGCATCTAGAAATCATCAAAAAATTTTTAACTTTATAAATGTACTGTAAAAGTTTTTTTTTAAAGTATTTAAAATAATTAATATAATAGTAAATAAATTATGTTGTCTTTTAAACTTGTTAATTCTAAATATACGCATTTACAAGGTGCACATAAATGTTTAATAATCATCCTATTCAGTTAGAAAGTAAATAAATTTATTTATTTATAATATACCTACTTTGAACTTTGGACTCGACAAGCCCGTGCATGTCGAACAATGTACTGCGCAGTTAGTTCGTTCCCAGCTCTGTACTGGTGCAGTTTGCAATAATTATTCATTATAATAATCATTCAATACTTCCAGAAATCACTTGAGATGTTTAAAATGTTAACTACTAACAATGGTTAAGGTACATATTAATTTTTAAAATAAATAATGTCTTTATCATCTCTGAGCTCTGTATCAATGCTCATCGCAATAATTATTACTTTTACCCATTACATCTAGAAATGAATAAAGATTTTTAAATTTTATAAATGTTACGCAATAGTTTTTCTAAAATATTTTAAGATACTCACTAAATAGTAAAATAAATTATACTGTCTTTCAAATTAATTAATTCAAAACATACGTATTTACAAGATACACATTTTTAGTGTTAAAAATGTTTAACAATTATCCTATTATGTACGAAAATAAATAAATTTATTTAGTTTAATTGGCTCGTTGAACTTTGGACCCTACAGGTCCGTGCAGGTCGAACATTGCACTACGCAGTTTATGCCCAGCTTTGTACCGATGCAATAACTATTTGTTACAATACTTAGAAAATACTACACATTACTGTGTTTTCCATGTTTTGATAATGCTTTGTAATTATCATTATAGTTATTCGTCAAATCAGAAGTTTAACTGTTTAACCAATGAAAAACGATTTGTCAATTATCTGAATGTAATGCTAAAGTTTTTCCATTAGAACTTTGTTAAAATATACACAACCAGTAAATTTGCTATCTGTAATAAAATGGCCTAATAGAAACACACTACCCATTGATAGAATTCCAATAACATTTCTAGGGGAGATCTCGAGGCCACCTTCATTTCAGACGCATAGGAGGATTATCAGGTAATGAAGGAGTATCAACCAAGCTAGAAACAATTTGTATTTGGGTGGTTAAGAAGTTTATCATGGAAGGATTGGTATCTGGTTTTCATTCGGAGCTCAATATCTTAAAATCCACCAACAACATTATTTAAAAGAGAGTAAATTTTCTGTAATATGAGCCCTCTATTAGGGCTTACAGTTTAGCAAATTTACTCTACTTTATATGATGTTCTCTTACATTTTCTGTTGTTGTTGGTAGTTTTAAAGATATAGAGTTCCGAATGAAAAATAAATTATTTTTAAAGTTTTTAAGAAGCCGCCTTTTTTATTCCCCCTACATATACTTGGCAGACTCATCAATTTTGACTAGTAATTATACATAGTTTTTATTAAAGTAATAAAAAATGGGGGTGAAATAATTGACTTTTTTTCTCCTCTTGGGCTCTGGTACTATAAGGACGATTAAATATTTTGTATTGTAAGGACTGGATATGAGAGGAATTCCATGGTTTAGTAAGGCCCTTTGTATTTGATGATTACGACCTAAATTACACAAGGATCCTAGCATTTTTTTTTTAGTATGAAACTCTATTGTCTAATAATCTTCAGTTTTAATTATTTAATATTATAATGCATATTACAAAATAAAAATGTCTGACATTATATATTTAAAGCATCATTGGCCTTAACAGGTAATATACATTTAATTAAAAAAGAAATTATTTACACATTTCCTATATTGTGACATATATAGGACGTCGCTACAATTGTTTGAGGGGTGTTAGAAAATTTCCCAACAATTTTTATCTGATTTTCAAGTTACTAAGGAAAATCTTTGGAAAATTTGCCAAAATTACATCTAATCTCTATATTAAAAATAAATCTAACTCTCCTGTATATAACAGCTACGAACTATTTCCTTCTTGAATTCCCCTCTATACCGAAAAATTCCCTGTTGAATGTGCAGGTAATTTAATTAATTTTTAAAAGGTTTGGGAATCGGTCACCTCCACCATTTTTCGGTTACCTTTGGGTTGTCAACGTACAATAAGGTCATGAAGTAATTATTCCCGCCTTTTTTGGAGGAGTGATTGTAAATAAGGAATTTATGCGTTGGGTTCCTGTACTAAGATTTGGTTTTAACTGGTTAAATTGGTATTGTTAAAATTTTCCCAGTAGATATTCGATTGTTAATACCCAGAAGTTCTTATAAATAGCAATACTTGACAAAAATTGCTTAGCTAAATTATTAAAGTATGGTTGTTTGCGGCGTTTAAGCAAAGTGCGGTCGTCAGAGGATGAACATAACATCCGTTTTTTTTTTTTTTACTCATATAATATGAGATTCTTTGATATCTCGTTTAACTTTTCTTAGCTCAAAATGTTTATTCCTCTTGCTACTCACAAATATAAAGAAAACGAGCTTATGATTTGTTTCTCGAGAACGGATTCTTTTATACTACCTCTTTTGTAAGTAGAACTCGGAATCGAGTGTCTCCTTTGAGACAGCTCAGAACTAATCTTTTTAACCCTCTTATTGCCCCCGGTTGGTGTCTTATATTGTCTTCTCGGAATTCGGAATCTTTAATCTTTTTCCTCAGTTGAATTGAATACTTACTCGTTCTCATTTCCCTTTATTGGAAATGTTTCTGCTTTGTGTAATTTGTAAAAAAATGCCTTTTACTTAATTAGATTTTAAGGATTTTAGAATTTTCCCTTCAAGCCGAATTCCGCATAGCAACATGGATGTCACATAGGAAAGTTTCAGATAAATCATATCAAAAGTTTTCTTGGGGAACGAAGCCTAAATCAATACAAAATATGTAACTTAAACAACATGAACATCAGTGAAGACTAAAATGACTTTATTCTTACATATTTACAACACTAAAAAGTTTAGTGGTTACATATATCTCTATCTCTATCTCTGACTGTAACTGTTACTATTATTGTTACTCTAACTATCTTAGCTATCTAGTGCTAGGGAATATATATGTACACTTGAGAAGAGGGGGTAGGAAGAATAATGAAATAGGAGAAGGGGTGTGGACCAATCAGATAATTTTAGAAAACTAGGGGCCTAGAGAGCTTATGAAATTAAAAATAAATATTTGGGAGGGGGGAAAAGGCGTGTCTTGGAATTTTAAAGAGGAACGTTTATAACGATAGTCTATTTATAATAATAGCTGTTAAATACTATAGCGTTCGTTAACTTGTACAAAGAAACTTGCAAAATATTTCAATGAAATACTCCGCTCAACAGTGAAGGTAAAAACGATGGAACAAGGTACTGTATAATGTACGATAAGTAAAAAATTATAAATTTACAAAAACAAAATTGTTCATACAAAAAGGTCAGCATTCAGTCTCAACTTAAATTCATTGAAGGGTCACTTATCCATTAAATAAATGCTGGATGTGACATATAAGAGTCTTTGGCCCCTTTACACACCGATAAGACCTAATTTTTGTTTATTTTATTTACTTATTGAAATTTACAACTGCATAAAAAAAAAAAATTAAATGTGATAAATATTTCATAAAACATGACAATCTTAGGAAGAAATCACCCAATGGTGGTACTTCAATCGTTGCTTTAAATTAGAAACTAAACGCCTAGGAAGATTATTAGGGGTTGTTAAGAAAGAGAGATTATGAACTAATGGGTTTGAGAGGGTAAAGATTTTGGAATAAAAGGTGGTATGTCTAATTCAGGCCAAACCTGTAACCAACAGGATGTTGCGGTCTTTATGGATGAGTTTATTTGTGACGTAGTAAGGAGCATCAAAGATTTTGGATTGTAAGGTTGGATACGGGAGGGATGTGATAGTTTCGTATTTCTAAATAGGTCTGGTTATCATATTGTATAAGAGTTTTTTGTAGTGAATGGGAGGTTTAGAACGTTTGTCAAGTAGGTGCTGTAGTAATCGGAACCTACAAGAAGTTTCTAGGCGTTTCTGTCTAGTATGGAGACTCCAAGTAAGTCTCTTGTCAAGACGGAGTCTTGAGAATATGACTTAAAGACTGAATTTAATTTTATGAATAAATACAAGAGCAGGGCTGATGCCTTGATCCGGTAGTCACGAGTCTATCACACTCTTGACTACTCCTATTTTTTTGTAACGAAGGTACTCCCTTAGCAAATTATCTACACCTGTCTATCCTCACTCATCCATTTAACATGCCCAAACACCTCAACTTATCCATTTAAACTATATTAAAGATTTATAATGTAACTAAAATAAAATATTACGAGGAGGGATGTAAGTGACTGTTTTGTGATGCGCGCAAGGCACTATACTTTTTAATATTTAATTTTTTCTACTGATTTTTTTTTTTAGGTTTAATTATTACATTTACTTACCCATGTATGAAATAAACTATAAGAAGAAATATTGCAACAATGGAAAATTTTGTATCCGAGTATTTAATCCAAATAACAAAATCTTGCAAAAGATCTTCGTCTAGGCGCACAGCCTCAAAAACGAAATGTCCCAAATTGAAAATTATGGAATTACTGAAATATAACGTAGTATACCTGGCAAGTTAGGAAACATTTTCGCTAAAATCGACTTACTGAAGCCACTATCATGGATTTAACACTTTTTATTTTCAATATATAGTTAACTATATATAAAGTATATAGTATGGAAAAGTATTACGATATTAGAGAATTCAAGTTTTTGTCTAAATAACCCCAAGTATCGCAAACTGGTCTCAATGTGTCTTTGCGTAGTAAGCCAAGCTTAAAATCTAAAAGTCGTTGGATACTGAAACTACATATTTCGCGAATATGTATGTTTGCAATGTTACAGAAACTTTTTCGTTAAAATCGATCTGCTGATTATCGAATCGATTTCTTTCATTTTTTTTTTTAATTTTCCCGAAATCCTCTCGTATTCAATCCTTACAATTCAAAATCCTTCGTAAAATCCTCAATGCTCCTTACTTTGTCACAAATAAAATCATACATAAAGACCTCAATGTTCCCTCTGTAACCAGATATCACTCCTTCCATTATAAACTCTCTAACCACTCAAACCCCCTTGTTTCTAACCTTGCATCCTCTTCCATTCCTGACAATACTCCGAGGTCCTCCGAGGCATCTGAAAAGAAGATGGCCACGAGACAAGCTAATGCAAAATGTCATTAGAGTGCTACCAATGGGTAGTTGCTCTACACGCCTGTAACACTCAATTTTAACAAAGATCATATTTACTAAATGTATTATATAATATACAGTTGTAAATTTCAATAAAGATATTAAAAAAAAAATTATTGGCAAATCATAAAAATTAGTATTTATTTTTAATGTTCTACTTAGATCAGATTTACTAATGTACATTATATTATATTATAATATGTTATGTTAATATACATTATAATGTATATAATATTTACAACTGTAAAATAGCAATAAATAAATATTTTTAAAAAAAAATTTAATGTTCTCGAAAATGTGTTTTTTTTTCTTTTTCAGGTCCTTCTAACATGTGCAGAAGTGCGCCTTCAACACTTGCTAAATATTCAGTTGTAAATTTCAATAAAAATATTTTAAAAAAATTCCCGAAAACGACTAACCATTTTGATAAGACTTGGTGAAGGACAATTAAGTGTACTAAGTTACCAGAGAGGTCTAATTGTCAATAAAATAAAAATTAAACAGGGCTTGAATACCGAATTTCAAAAAATCTCCCTTTATTGAAAGGGACATAATTAACATTATGTTAATTAAAAAAATAACAAGTTCTTATTGTTGGCAATAAAAACAATGATATAAATATAATATATTAACGAGGTGTAGATAGTTGATTATAAGTGATAAAGATTAATAAGTGGAGAAGAAGATAGGGGGTTGGGTCAGCAAAAAACACAAATAAACAAAAAATTACGGCTTTATCTTTTGTATTTTTATTAATAAAAAAAAAAAAGTGTTATCTTCATCACGAGCCCACCAATCTATACAAAACTTTGAGGACGTATGTACGGTAGTAAGTGAAAGTTGTGAACATTTTTAACATCTCATTTATCTTTGTATCGATTTATTGTTAATTATTCAATAAAAAAAGTTATTAAAATAGATCCCATCAAGAATAGAGTCATGTTAATTAATTAACCAGTGTAGCTTAGTTAAAAAGTTTGATGAATGGGGTGAGGTTAAATGTTATACGCGCTATTGTTAAACTACCCCTAGGCTGTATGAAAGGACCTTTTATTAAGAACTGTTTCGCGTTGCCTACTGAGGGCCGACTCAAGCCCTCTCAGGAAGGCACTTGACATCCAGGGAGCGTTCTTATCTACGAGCTCAAAGATAACACTGGCTTTTACACCCGCCCAACTTAGTTGTGACTTAATGATATTGTTGCAGATTTTCACAAATAACCACATCTCTTAGAATATTATTATTATTTTTTTTCTTTGACTTTCTACTTCCGATGTTCAACATACTTTCTTTGGTATAGCGACTTTCGATTTTTTTTTTCGTAATCGCATTTAAAAAAAAAAAATAAAATAACCACTCTCCGAAGATGGGTTCGAGAACTTCTAATGTAGAAATATAATTATAGAGCTACCAATGGGCAGTTTCTCTACATTATGATCTTAAATTAAATTTACTAGATGTATTTTTATGTAAATAAAGTTGTAAATGTCAAATAATTAAAAAAAACACCCTCAATGTGCGCTGAATTCATGCTGAAAAAAGTTAAAATGTTTAAGTTGAATAATGTATTTTTTTTACACATTATTCAACTTCCTCTTTTTTTTTATTTATCATTATGTTTATTACGCTGATAAAAATGTCTAAGAGGATACATTATAATAGCGATGAATGATCAAATTCATACTACAATAAAATAAAATAAGAATGAAAATAAATAAATAAAAAAAAGTACCAAATAAATAAAATCTCTCTTAAAATATATACAAATAGAAGAATAAAGAAAACGAACATAATCAAACTATGTGTATGAAAAAAAAATAATAAAAATAATATAATCTCTAGTCACATTTACACTCTTATATATAATATTTACACAATCGACCTGAGGATCCCTGAGCCCACTCTATCCCCCACGTGTGAGGGGTAGAGCAGAGCTCAATAGATCCCAGCTCATCCCTCCGGCGGTAGTGAGCCAGTGGAGGCTGAGCAAGAGCCTACACCTACACGAACCTAAAGCCACAAAGACCCAACTTGAGTGGAGCATCTGACCATAACTTTAATTGCCCATTTTTATCTTACAATAAGTCTCTCAGCCACTGCCATATCAACCTTCTTGGTGGGCTGTAGGCATGGGTGGAACTAGATAAGGTTTGAACCAAAGGATTAGGATAGTGATCAATTAATTAGTGTAAATAATTATGAAGGGCCGACCTAAATGGTTGATATAACCGTTATATTAT
>NW_027111282.1:716894-726789 GCF_000696795.3 Halyomorpha halys | reverse complement strand
CTTCAGTCTTCGGGTTGAGGTTGGGTTTCCCAGGTTGTAGGTCACTGCTCCTTTAACTGTCGGCAACTGGGTGTGGAACTTCATGAACCGTTTTTATGCCCATTAAAGTGATCATAAGACTATTGAAACTACTACAAATGATATGGTATTAATGGTGGTTAATTTTTTGCTTTTAGTCTCCACGGGCTCAGTACGGTGAAGCGGTGATAGGGCTGCGCTGGGATCTTAAAGAACTTTGCCTTACTCCTCCAGCTTGGGGAATAGAGCAGGGTCAGGGATCCTCCAGCCGATTGTGTAAATATAATGCATATAATTATAGTCATGATTTTTGTATTTATTTTATTTTTATATTAATGGGCCGTCTGTAGCTAAGTTGGTCTTTGTTATATACATATATACATCCTGAAATTTTATTTGTACTTAATTTATATTATTTTTATTTATATATTTTAACTTTTTTTTTTATTTCTAACATATCGTTGATTCGATAAGTTCAATACTTTATAAATAGATATCGATCCAGCTGAAATATTAAAACATTGTTGAAGTATATATTTGGAACAGCCAACAGCGAATTCATTACGAAAAATGATGAAAAGGGATTTGATAAAACGGATGTGGTTAAAATGCAAATGGGTTTATATTCGTTTGAATAGAAAATAATGCATATGTGATGTCAAAGCCACAGTTAACAAATCCATCACGTTGTAACACGACAATGGCCAATCAGTGTTAACTTCGTTAAAAGGAATATTATGGTAAATTTAGATCTTTCAACTAAAATGTAATATTATATTTACTTATAAACCACATGATAAACAAATTTATTATGCCCGGAACGTTAAAAAAGGTTACATACAGGAAAAAATTGTCTTTTTTTTTTTTTTTTTTTTTTTTTTTAATTTACACATTTAACCCATAGATACCTGTCTGTAAAGTTCTGTACTACTTTTTATGATGGTCGATACAGCGTTTTTGGCTACTGTAATTTCAACGTAATATAAAATTATGTTTAGCCAACATAAAGAAAATATGCATACTGGTAAGAAAATAATCTATTCCTTAACGGACGAATTTCGAATTAAATGCATAAGATCATGTTCAATTGAAAATAAAATCGGTGGCTATTTATGAAAGAAAATTCGTGTATGTATATCATATCCAGTAAGCTTTACTGATGATGTGAATTAAGACTAATTAAATTTGATACTGATTTTCAGAACATCTACTCTAAGTCTTTTCTTAGCATCTTAAACTATTTAGAACAAATATTCGAAACACCTAATACCACCTTCGGCCTAACAGTTCATTCGAAATAAAGTACTGAATGTTAAAAGGGCAGCTCTCCACAAGACTTTCAGTAAATAAAAAAAAAAACTTTTTCTAGGAAGTATAGACAAAAAATTATTTAAAAAGTAATATTAATAAATAAGTGAAAGAAAAAATAAGAAAATTTTCAACAACGTCTGCAGTTAAAAAAGTATAGGGCGATATGTAAAACAAGTGAAAGACGAACTGGGTGGACTAAAAATAACGGATGAAGACTGCTTGGATAGAGGGCATTTCGGGAATAAACTAAAAGAGGTTGGGGTTCTTGTAGAAAAGAAGGAGAGACGAGGGAGAAAATGGATTGAGGAAGAGCGGGAGGAACAGACCAGGAGGATGAAAGTGTATTGGAGTAGAAGGAAGACGGAAGGTGTGAGGATGAATCGAAAATGAGATATTGGGTGGTCCTTGCTGGTCGGTTCGTGAAAAAAAAAATTAAAAAGTTTACTTGATTAGCTCTGCCAAATACTACTAAAAACAGAACTTGTATTTTTCAAACCATCCATGTGCCTTATAAAAAAATCACAAATCAGATGAAGCTCTACCCTTAAACGCAGCGAAGTTTTTAATTGATATTTTGGTATTTTTCGGCTTAGTAGTGCCAAAATTTAGAGTTTTGAAGTTTCAAACTAATTTTTTTTTTTAAATTTATTTATTGATATTTAACTGTATAAAAAATACAACAAGTAAATTTGATCATAATGACATAATGATATGATACAACATGTAGAGAAACTACCCAGTAGTAGAACTATAAAAACAGTTTTACAATATAAGGTCACGAGGCCATCTTTTCAGAGCAAGTTTAGAAACTAGTGGGTTTGGGTGGTTAGGGAGTTTATTATGGAAGGAATAATATCGGGTTTGGGCTAGATCGGTTACATAAGGAACATTTAGGTCTTTATGGATGGCTTTATTAGTAACAAAATAAGGAGCATTGAGGATATTACGAAGGATTTTGGATTGTAAAGATTGGATCCGAGAGGAATTCGAAGGTTTAGTGGAGCCCCAAAGCTCAACTCCGTATGTCCAGATGGGCCTTATTATTGTCATGTAGATCAGTGTTTTGTAATAAGTTGGAAGTTAAAACCGTTTGTCTAGTAAGTGCTGTAATAGTCGGAATCGACGTGCAGTTTCCTGTCTTTTCAGTCTGGTGTGAGGATTCCTGGTTAGTCGTTTGTCAAGATGTAGTCCAAGATAACGAATCTGTTCTACAGGGGTAAGAGCCACATTATTAAAGTATACTGTAGGCCAGTCGGCAGGTTTACGACGAAGAGTAAATGTGATTTGATGGGATTCAAACTAAATTAAAGCTCAGAATTGGTTCTTTTGAGTGTTTTACTTAGATCTTTTTGAAAGTAATCATATCATAGAAACGAAATTTCGCATCTCTTAAATATATATGATATATTAATAATCTGATATATGATAATGAAATATGATAGCATTAACAATGGTAATGAAAAGTTGTCGGTATAAATAACTAACAAATCACTACAGAAATAATCAGCCCATAGCTGAAAGGATTGCGTATTAATTCCTGGAATCAAAAATCAATAAACCAAAAATATTTAAAAATAAATTATTCTTAATATTGAGAACTCAATCCAATTAATATTTAAAGAGAGAATAATAAATACGATTTGTATTCGTTCGAATTTCATTTTTTATGCCAATTTAAAAAAATAAATGAAAATGTGTAGCGAGATGATTTTTATTTTCAATATTTTAAATAGTAGTCAAATTAGAATATATTGAAGGTTGATTTGATAAATCGAATAATATTAAAATCGATACAATCGATTATTTTTTAATTAATTAAATTGATTTATGTTAAATAAAATCAATTTAATTTAAATTAAATAAAGAAGGAATAGACTGATAATTAAATATTTGGTTATTATTAACTTTTATTTAGAATGTATTAAGAATTAGTATTATTATATGAATAAAAATAGAGAAATGCTTTATTGAATAACAAGCATTGCAGCCCAAATACAGTTAGTACACACAGCATACTAATCAGTTCTAGGATATACTATAAATACTAACATTAGTAATTGATAAAGTTATAATAAAATATAAATACTGAAATAAGTGATTTAACAGTTTATAGAACATATAACTAGGAAACTCGGGAATGTGTCGCTATGGTTAGATGAATATAAATTAAATGAACACAATTGAAAGTTTGATATCAGTTGTTGTATTCAATAAAATGA
This sequence comes from Halyomorpha halys, assembly GCF_000696795.3. Classification (NCBI taxonomy): domain Eukaryota; kingdom Metazoa; phylum Arthropoda; class Insecta; order Hemiptera; family Pentatomidae; genus Halyomorpha; species Halyomorpha halys. The sequence goes on along the minus strand of NW_027111282.1, from coordinate 723,241 downwards.
AACATTTAAGTAAACATAACTACTATGATTTATAAACCTAATAGTTGGAGATTACATTGAAGATTGATCTGATAAGTCGAATAATTTTATAATGGATACAATCGATATTTTTGAATTAATTAAATTGATTCATGGAAAATATTTTTCTAAAATTTATTTATTGATATTTACAACTGTACATAAATACATCAAGTAAATTTGAGGAAATCATAATGGTATGGTACAAGCCTGTAGAGAAACTACCCATTGGTAGCACTCTAAAAACATTTTTACAATACAAGGTCTCGAGGTCATCTTCTTTTCAGACACCTCGGAGGATTTTCCGGAATAAAAGAGGAAGCAAGATTAGAAACTAATGGGTTTGAGTGGTTAGGGAGTTTGTAATGGAAGGGTTGATATCTGGTTCGGGCTAGATCGGTTACAAATGGAACATTTAGGTCTTTGTGGATGATTTTATTTGTGACAAACTAGGGAGTATTGGATACGAGAGGAATTCGAAGGTTTAGTGGAGCCCCAAAGCTCAACTCCATATGTCCAAATTGGCCTTATTACAGTCATGTAGATCAGTCTTTTGTAATGTGTTGGAAGTTTAGACCGTTTGTTTAGTAAGTGCTGTAATAGTCGAAATCGACGAGCAGTTTCCTGTCTTTTCAGTCCTGTGTGAAGATTCCAGGTTAATCGCTTGTCCAAATGTAGTGCAAGGTAGCGGATCTGTTCGACAGGGGTAAGAGTAACATCATTAAATGAAACTGTAGAACAGTCAGTAGGTTTACGACGAAGGGTAAATGTTAATTTGATGGGATAACCTTCAAGTTATAATAAAAAGTAAACAAATTCCATATAGAACTTACCGAAATTCCAGATTTAAAAAAATATGATTGAAAAGTTCAACCTATTTTTGTAATTATAGTCCGATTTGATTTTTTTTGGGGGGGGGATTTAACCACCAACCTCTAAAAAAGTCAACAACCAACGAAAAAAACATTTTGTTTAACGAAGAAATCAGGGATTACAGTAGCTTTAAATCTTCCCATGGCGACAGGGAACATTTTGAAAAAAAACAGCATGTAAATCAGCGCAATAATTCAAAAGTTTATGCAAGACTAACTTTCGAACCATTCCCTTTTATATAGATGTATAGAAAATAACACGTCATAAATTGGACCCTATGAGTGAGTTGTGGTCGACCTAAGCGTTCCGGGGAAGATTGTGTGAGTTTCGGACTTGGGTATTTCGATTTTGATAGAATTAGTTAAGGGAGATTTGTTGGTGTTATCGGGATCGAGCCTCCGGGTTTGCTAAGCCTTTTATTTAATTAAGTATCTAAGTTAATTAAGAGAAGGGTCAAGAGTCCTGGCCGAATCAAGGGTCTCTTTCCAGAGACGAAACGCTCTTCCTACTTTTAATTATCCAAGCATGTGAGTGTGTGGCTTTTCCCCCAATTAACCGACCTAAAACTTATCTACCTTGTAGGAAACATTTAAGGTGTTACGTAGACTTGTAAATGTTTAAGGACTACTCAGCAATCTTTCACACGCTTGGTCTACTCTTAAATTACAGTGAATTAATAATAACGATGCTACAAAATTTAATAATATAATAAACATCAATAATTAATTTATGAAATATGTTCATTTTCTCTGTCCTTCTGTTTGTATATATTTTAAGAGAGATTTTACTTATTTTTATTTTTATTTTAGTATGAATGTGATCATTCATCACTATTACATATTGCCCACAAATGTGTGGCAAATTGTAATATATATCAATAAATAAAAATTTATATTAAAAAAAAAATTATGAAATATTTCCTCCATCCCTATTCCTTTCAAAATCGATCAAATTATTCATACTATAATCGTCATTTTGATCGTGATAATTACCGTTATACCTGAATCGCTGTCCATTTGTTCATTAATTTTAAGTATCTTCTTTTATCTCCTTTATCATGTTTTATAAGATGCCACATCGTATATATACCGCATCGTTTCGTGAAAAATAAAAGAAGAAATATTTTCCGAAAGAATATTAAAGGTTCATTTGAAGTGAACTGAGGGCAAGTGAAAACATCACTACAACAGAGCTCGGCTAGTACACTACGAGGAAAACAAGAGAATGTTCTATAATGCTATTTTATGTATTTGAAGAAGCTTAAATATATAACTGAGTAAAATTAAAAGTTGTGCAAATTTTGTTTTGTAAAAAAGTGTGTATGGAAGTATATGTATTAAATTTTGAAAGGAAAAGTAATTTTAACGGAATATTGTTTCCAGTGTCAGTATAGTCCAGTTTTGCATTTTTTTTTTTTTTAAACTAGAAACGCATTTACGATGAATAGTTAGTTTTTCACATCTTTCTGTTTTATTGTTTTTAGTTTCTTATATATTTTTTATCCAATAGATAAAAGTTTACTCCTTAAATATTTTCACTTTTGTTTCTGTATACTCCTATCAAAATTAGGTTTGTTGGATATAGCATTTTTTGAAGAGCTGCTACGCATTTTCTATTTTAAAATAATTTAAATTTATACCTAAACTGTACAACAGGAACATTAAAAGTCCTAGAAAATCAGTTATTTAACTATTGGAAGTCACAACACCCAAGATTTGATTTATTAAAAAAAATTGTTTCACTACCTAGGTCTTGATCTGTACAAATGACCTGGAAACTCACACAAAACTGGAAAGACAGGGACTGCTTGCTAATTCCAACAATTACAACAATTCCTAGAAAAACAATTTTATTTTTTATTATTAATTTATTTTATGAAAACCATTTCTGACATAGGGGGGAGTTATCTACAGGGTAAAAAATTATCCTAACACCATGGTGGGGAGTCAAGTTTTAATTTCGTGGGACTGCCACAGAAATAAAAGTCAACCTCCCAGGCTGAATTCGAACCGGCGCCGTTGCATTTCACAAGTTGCAAAGACCAATGCCTCAACTACTTGAGCTAGAGACATCCCTAGACAAACCATCTAAACTTATAATTTATTTATTTTTTTAAACGTCATTTAAATTACTATAATTAGACCTTATTTTGGAATTGCGGGGTTGAGCTTTGGAATCCCACTTAAACCATCAAATCTAATCCTTGCATTTCAAAATTTCTCAAAAGCAATTTCTCAATGCTCCTTATTATTACTATTCTGGCACTACAGTCCTACAAGAACCAGAGTATCCTCCACCACAATCAATCAATCTCCACGATCTTTTGCTCTCTCCGTCCATCTTTCAGCATTCAACCGCCTAAGATCCTCCTCGACATCGTCCGCTGATCTGATCTGGAGACATCCTCTTTTTCGTTTTCCATCCGGTTTCCCATACAGCATCTTCCATGGTATCCTTTCTTCAGGCATTGTACATGTACTATCCATCTTATTTGAGCTATTTTTACTAATGCAACGATGTTGGGTTCCCCAAGCAGTTTCATCAGCTCCTCATTGCTTCTTCTTCTCCAAATCCTATTCTCTGATACACTTCCCCATATCATTCAATGTGCCTTACTTTAACAAAAATTAAATCATCCATAAGGACTTCGTTGTTTCATATGTCGCCGATTTGGCTTAAACAAGTTATTAATCTTTCCATGATAAACTCCCTAACCAACCAAACCCACTCGTGTCTACCAGTTTATTCTACAATACCAAATAATCCTCCTCTTAGAAGATCTCTGAAAATGTTTTTGATGTTCAGTCAATAAGTGAATTCTCCAGAGGTATCATACCATGGTAATAAATATAACTCACATCACATTTACAAGATAAATATATTTTAATACAGTTTTAACTATCAATAATAAAAAGTAAAAAGTATCTTAAAAATATTAAATAATTTTTAAAGTAGAGTCTATTTTCTAATATCTGAGCCCTAATAGAACTCTTTACGTTCAATATTTCCTAAGATACAGTTTTTTTTTATTTCCAATATTTATTTCCGAATAACGAGGAACATTTTGTATATATATATCAGCAAATATCATAAAAACTACATTTCTTTGGAATATAATCATTACAATCTAATTTATCATAAATGTAATGAGCTTCGAATTGAGCCCTAATACTCTTCGCGTTCAATATTCTCCGAGATATAGTTTTTTCAGACACTGATATATTTTTTTTTACAAAAAATCTGATTATTAATGAGTTATCTGGTGAAATATGGTAAATTTGAGGAATTTTTATTCCTACAGCGCAATGTATAAATATTATGACATTATGTGACATACAATGAAAATGATTCATAGAACTAAAATAGTTCGATATCTTAAGAACTGACTATGCCAAAAATTTATTATATTTTGGCTACAGACCCTCATGGAGTGGTAAACTTTTACCGTCGTGTGTTTTTCAAAAACATTAACATATGAATTAATTTACACTTACTTCTAGGCTCAGCCAAATTTTAAAATTTATACTAGACTGAAATGGCTAGATTATAAAGTTAGTATTTATAATTTGTTTATTAATTTATCTCCTTTTAACCTTCAGAACATTTATTTACTTCTTCATTATATTATTTAATTTTTTTTTTTTACATTAATTATTTATTTTATTCCTTCCTATTTCCGATACCTGAATATTATACACTTAAAGTATTCCAAAATTACTTCAATTTTATTGGTTATTTAACAATGTGTTAATAGTCGACCGCAGATTGATAAGAGAAGATCGTGAGTGCGGTCAGCAAAGATACACAAATAAACAAAACTTATTTATTTGTGCCGAAGTTTCGACCTGAATTCCAGGCCTACATTCAGGATGAAAAACGAATGAAATATGTTAACTATTTCCGCTTGGTTTAACATATTTTTGTACTTTATGTTCGTTATCTATTGCTATACCACTCACTTTAGACGGCATCTCTAACCAAGTCAGTAAGTTTATTACTTACATATTTTATTATGTTAATTCAATTACTTATCATTTACATTTTCTTCCGAATCTTTCATTAGCTTTATTTCTTTGTTTACTTGAACACTGTTTGTATAAAAAAAAAATTATCATTTATTTTGTATAATTCTTACCTCTACAATGTTATATGTTCTATTATTATCAACTGCTATCAATTTAATTTATTTTTATGTATATTTCCAAGTTTGTAATTATTTTAATTTTTAATTTTATCTTTCTCTGAATTAACGTTGTTATCTCGTTTTGTTTTTCAGCCCTCATGAACGCCAGGTTGTCATGTTAGCGCAAATAAATACATTTTGTTTATTTGTGTACCGGTTTTGACCGTCTCCCCCTCCTCCACTCCGACCATCTTCTATTCATATTAATTATTTAATTTTTAAACCATTTTATTTACCTTTAATCTTTTTGGGGGGTGGGCAGGGTGGCTCAGTGCTAAGGCGCTGTGCTACTCCAAGAGCCCAGGTTCGAATCCGGCTGTGACATGTAATTATTTATTCTGTTACAGTAGCCGTTAGTCAAACCTGTGTGATCTACCCAGCCTCATAAAGCAGGTACTCTTAATTAGGGAAAAATCTGGCGGTTGAGATTGATCATGCATAAATCACCTCCTTTAACAACGGGTGTTCAAGAAATATTGCACATAACAAAGTACTACAAACTTGACCTTTCATCGGTTGTAGCGGTGCAGATTTCTAATTTATTTTATTTTTTACTTTTTCTGATATTCTTTAATACATACTTATAATAAAATAATTTTCTAATATTTTAATGTTACTCAAAAGAATTTTTTCAACCGTCACGAACCCTATTCCTGCCTTTAGTTACCTCTTCCCTATAACTGTCAGTTCTTATCAGTGCGCCTATACGTCGAGACATCAAGGTCAACAATTTCCTCCATTATTATACTCTACCTTTAGATCTCACGGCCATGTCATTTGTCATCCTTTTATACGTTTGCAATATTTCATTCCTCAACATTCCTTTTCTGGTTATACAGTATTTATTAATTCTTTTTTCACTATATATGTTAATACTTTATCCGTAGTATTAAAATTTGCATTGGTAAATAATTCATTATTGTATCACTTTTAACTGATTTTTCTTTTCAACTTACATGTCATGTTTTTATTTTTAACATTATGTTTCATCACCACCCTCAAAGAATGGTCCCAAAACTGAAGGATTAAAATAAATCCCACCAAATCACATTTACCCTTCGCCGTAAACTTTCGTCTTGCCCTACAGTATCTTTTAATAATATCCCACTTATTCCTGTTGAACAGAACCGTTACTTAGGACTAAATCTGGACAAACGACTGACATGGAATCCTCATAGAAGACTGAAAAGACAAGAAACTGCTCGTCGATTCTGACTACTACAACATTTACTAGACAAACGGTCCAAACTTCCAATCCATTACAAAAGACTGA
>NW_027111282.1:714323-716619 GCF_000696795.3 Halyomorpha halys | reverse complement strand
CCTGGCTTCTCCTTCACTACCTAATAATCCTCCTAGGCGTCTGAAAAGAAGATGGCCTCGAGATCTTCTCCTTTAGAAATGTTTTTGGAGTTCTATCAATGGTTCTATCAATTCTCCACATGTTTTTATCATGTCATAATATCACTTACAGCAAATTTACTTGATGTGTATATTGTATACAGTTGTAAATATCAATAAATTATTTTTAAAAAATAAATAAATAAAAAAAAAATATCTGGGAGGGAGGAAAAGGCGTGGTGTTGTGCTGGATCCATCATGGAAATGCATCTAAATTTTCCCTAAAAAAGTTTCATGGCCTGCTTTACGTTTGATAAAAAATTTTCGGAAATGTATTTTGTAATAATTCGAAAATTTAAAGTCATTACTAAATGACTAGGGATCGGAATATTTTTCTTATTCTACACAACGAAAAAAAAAAGATTCATTGGTAAATAATTTTTTTATTATTCTTTTTATTTATTGATAGATATTACAATGTACCACACAGTTGTGGGAAATATGTGATAGTGATGAATGATCACATTCGAAATAAAATAAAATAAGAATGAAAAATAACTAAATAAATGAAAGAAAAACAAAAGTACATACAAATAAATAACATCTCTCTTAAAATATATACAAACAGAAGGAAAAAGAAAGTGAATTTAATCAAACAATGTTCATGAAAAAATAAATAAATAAAATAAAATAATCTGTAATCACATTTACACTATCTACAATATTTACACAATCGACCTGAGGATCCCTGAGCCCACTCTATCCCCCCATGTGAGGGGTAGAGCAGAGCTCAAAAGATCAAAGCGTATCGCTCTCCCTGCATCACTGATAATGTATTGGTAAATAAGCTTAAAATACAATCTAAATATTTTAACGAGCTTAATGAGTCTTTAATTATTGTAATATTGTTGTTTTTAAAAGACAAACAAAATTAAAGTGCTGCTGCTATTGCATTGAGGACATCAGTGACTATATTGCTTAGTTTTTGGAGTTTAATGTTGTACGTTGAGTCATTTTTACAAAGGATGATGCTGATGATTAATCTGATTTAGATCCGTCTACGTAAATAATAAAGGATTTCGGCATGTTTTGAAGAAGGCGAGAAAAGTGTGCTTTAATATTCAGCTGGTATTATTTTTAGAGTATTCAGACAGTTATAGAAAAGATTTAGGACGTTAGAGGGTCCATGGTGGATAGATAGGTAGGTAGGTAGATAGATAGATAGATAGATAGATAGATAGATAGATAGATAGATAGATAGATAGGAAGATAGATAGATAGATAGGTAGATAAATAGATGTTTACGTATGTTTTGAGTGTTTGTTTAGGTAAGAACAGTATTAAATTAAATAGATCTAGTAATTTTAACATAGCTAAACGTTGTATTATACCCCACCATTAAGCTCTTAGAAGTCGGATGTAACTAATCAAGCTGTGAAAGCCTCTAATTTTCAGTAGCTGTCAAACTTGGCCCGTCCTGTGGGTGTACTGTCTCATTTACCCGTATCTCTGAATGGAATCCCGTCACTACCCTATGAATAGAACTAGTGGACCAACCCTCCACTCTACTCTCCAATTAATTCCTTCTAAAATTAGTTTCACTTACTTTAAACGAGGCTTGAAAAAATGTTTATTTTTAATAAATTGCACAGTAACTGCTATTTTTTAAAAAATTAAAATTAGCCCTGCGGTTTTACCTTCGTTAAATTTGAATCAATTCTTAAAATTCTATATAAACCTTTCAAACCATCCTAATCCTTTGTTTTAAACTTTATCTAGTTCCACCCACCTAGAAGGTTGAAACGACAGTGGCAAAGAGACTTATTGTAAAATAAAAATGGACAATTGGAGTTCTGGCAAAATTCAGATTCTCCACTCAAGTTGAGTGTTTGCGGCTTTAGCGCACTTGCTCAGCCTCCACTGGCTACTACCAGTGATGCGGCGAGAGGGATGTGCTGGGATCTTTTGAGCTCTGGTCTACCCCTCACACGTGGGGGATAGAGTGGGCTCAGGAATCCTCAGGTCGATTGTGTAAATATTGTATATAAGAGTGTAAATGTGACTAGAGATTATTTTTTTTTTCATACACATAGTTTGATTATGTTAATTTTCTTTATCTTTCTGTTTGTATATATTTTAAGAGAGATTTATTTATTTGTATGTGTTTTTTATTCTCATTTATTTATTTTTATTCTTATTTTAGTATGAATGTGATCATTCATCACTATTATCTATTGCCCACAATTGTGTGGCAGATTGTAATATCTATCAATAAATA
>NW_027111282.1:700254-713806 GCF_000696795.3 Halyomorpha halys | reverse complement strand
TTCTAAAATATAAAATAATCTACTAAATAAAGTTAATAAGTTTTTTCTTCTTGAATTAAAAAAATACATTTTACTACAATGTATTAATATATTTCACATTATGGAAATAAATAAATATGCATCCGTACTTTAGTACCGTACCGAAGTCCAAACCAAACGTTTTTAAGGCAAAGCAGTGCTTCAGGAGATCCTTGTTTTGTGTGTAAACGTGACAAAATAGTTATGCTATAGACGTTCATATATAAATAAATTTAATTTATTATAATAATTTATTATATTAATTTATATAAAAAAAATTTTAAAAGATAAGCATTAGAGATAATCCAATAAACTTTACCTAAGTTTATAAATAAATTATCAGTTTAGGAACTGCGACATTAACTAATTCAATATTTTTATTAACACACACAATTTTGATCCAAATATACTCTCAACTTTTATTTTCAGAAACCCTCCAACGCTTCTGCCCTCAGGCCATTTTCAATGAGACAATCTATAATTTTTTTTTTTTTTACATTAATTACATTATTTCCTTAACGACATACAGATATTTTTGGCTAATTCCTTAAATATTGATGTCATGTTCTTTAAAATATTTTCTGCAGGCTAATTACCCATGTCATATCTTTAAAATAAATTAAATATTAAACTAATATCATCAGTCATATAAACAGCTTCAAATAATGTTTTTAAATTTATTAGTTACTTACATAACTTTTTATATTTTAAATCTAAAATTTTTTCACATAAATAATCTTCTCTTTTTCCACTTATAAACATCATTTATAACAGAACCTACCTTCAACAGGTTTTGTTTCACCTTATCATTAAAAATATTTTTTTTACATTTAATACAATTTAATTAACATTCAGTTTTAATTTATATGCTTATAACTTATCATTTCTTAAATCCATATTTACTACATTTTTTACATTCATATACCCCCTCTCTTTTTTATTTTTTCATATATGCACTGACCTATCCATGCTTTTATATGTTGTATATACATCTGTAAAACTCAAGGATTTGAACATTTATCTATTTACCAACTTTTTTCTAATAATTACATATTTATTTTACTTAAAACTAAAATTAAATTACTTAAAAAGTGGAAAAAGAGAAGATTATTTATGTGAAAAAGTTTTAGATTTAAAATATAAAAAGTTATGCAAGTAAATAATCAATTTAAAAACATTATTTGAAAATGTTATGATTTTATTTTAATATTTAATTTATTTTACAAATATGACAGGGGCAATTAGCCTGCAGACAATTTTTTAAAGAACAGGACATCAATATTATAATATTAATATCAAGGAAACAATGTAGTAATTATAAAAACAAAAATTTTTATATGTTGTCTCCTTGAAAATGGCCTGAGGGCCGAAACGTTGGTGAGTTTCTGAAAATAAAATTTAGGAGTATATTTGGATCAAAATTGTGTATTAATAATGAAAAAACACTCTCAAACAATCATTATAATAAATCATTAATCTAATTATATTTTTATGCTTGAAGTTTATCAAACTCAGTAATTTATCATGAGAGAAGGTCGAAGCAGATTAACCCTCCAATTTCTGTTGTCACCTACAGGTGACACAACTTTAAGATTGTATAAGTAATAAGCTAAATATCTTTAGCTGCTCCAGGACCCCTAGATAGCTTCATTTGAACTATTATTTAGTTACAATATACAAACAAGAACTGGTCCATTGCCAAAATCTTCTCGTTACAACCATTTCGTTGAAGTCGTTCTGAGGTTTCAGTTTTTTTTTACTCAAATTACATTTTAGTATTACGTGTCAGTGCCTATTGGTGACACCCATGCTAATTCCATTAAAACATTTGTTTGTATGTAAAATTCAAATTTTTGAATTTCAACATTGTTCAGAAACAAAAAGGAGATAACAAATTAATACTTCATAAGTATAAAAGGGTTTAAATGATGTTGATAATTACTATACTTCATATTGGACAACTTTTCGAAAGAACTCTTGAAGATAGGAATAAAGATTTACGAAAATATCATAAATTTCATTCTATAAAAAATTGCAAACGTTTAACTAATAAAGACATCTTCAGTAGATTATAATTAACTTCAGATTTACTATCACCTTGCTTCTTCCTGGGAAAAAATGAAACATTCAAATAAAAAATAATAGGTGGCGCCATGGTAAGGCGCGATGCTACTCCAAGTACCCAGGTTAGAATCCGGCTGGACAGACAATGTTTTTCAGTGACACCATAGCCGTGATTCCTGTGAGTTCTGGAGCCACCCTGCTACATAAATTGGGTACCCTTAATCGGGTAAAAATCTGGCGGTTGAGCGTGATTCTGACGAAATCACCTCCTTGCTCAACCGTTTGTCTAGTAACAGAACTTCCTTACAAAAGTACTGAACCCCTGACCCTTCATGAGTTGTAGTGGTACAGATTGTAATATTATAAATAATATTATTTGTTTAAAATAATATTAATGTTAAAATAATATTAATTGACTTAAACAATATTATTAAATATTTAATTAATTTTTTGTCAAAAAAATTTAATAGTTAAAGTCAATTATTCACAATTAGTTTTTTAAAAAATTTATTTATTTATTGAAATTTTCAAATATATTTTCTAAAAATACATCTAATAAATGTAATGCTATTACAATGGCATAATACAGACTAACAATATTTCTACATTAGAATGTCTCGAAGCCATCTTCTTTTCAGGCGTTTCGGAGAAATAGTCTCTAATCAGGAATAGGTTTGGGTGGTTAAGAAAAAGAAAATAAAGTAATAATAATGGTTATTACTGATTGTACTCAGTATTGATTATATTCAATGAATCAGATTTTTCGCTAATCACTGTTTTTTCTACACATTTGGGGACGCGATTATGATTAGAACCATTTGGACCTGTTGGAACCATTGGAACCATTAGGGGTAAAGCCTCTTACTGAAAGCATTTAGACCAGAAACTATTAAGGGTAAGACTTAACTACCAACGAGGTCAAACGAGCTAAGTATACTTGGAACTGGAACCATTAAGGGGAACTGTTCCAACTACAGTACTGGAACTGTTGGAACAGTTCCAAACTTTAATGGTTCCTGCACATTCCTACTTACAACTATCACATGCTGCCACCACGATGGACGATGGGAGACACGAGATTATTTCCTCACCTATACTTAACTATTACACCAGTTGGCTTCTCTGGGTAGGTTTGGCTGTAAAGAGAAATATACGTACAGACAAGCCGATTTTATTTGTACTACTTTATCCCTGAGAGAACTCTCCTATTAGATTTTTCCATGTTCTCTTAAATTCATTCAAAATCGATGCTATATGATGTTCATTATTATAAACAATACAATACTATCAAGAAAGTCTATTAAACACACACGGCTTGTTACAGCTGCATACTTTATAATGACTATCAGTAAGTAACTGTTTAGGTTATAAGTAATCACATTGCCCCTCTGGAAAAAGTCACTTCAATTTTACAGTTAAGATTCAGATATCCGTAAACTTATATTAACCCTGAATTATACCCACCGATACATCATAGCGTTTAGGTGGCTATGGATTTTTGTAGGGGACCCGCGAGCCAAAATAATTTGAGACTTGAAAATTGGAAATCTGTTGATCCATTCACTCAAAAAAACAATACGTATTCAGCATCAGACAGACGAAATATATTTTTTCGATATCTTAAGCTCAAATTATTCTAATTCTTAGAACAAGAATAAACATTCTTGCAATATAAAACTATGAAGACTTAACCAGGTCTTTAGCACAAAATATTCTTACATAAGCACAGATGGACAAACGTAACAAATTTGATGCAATTATTTTCAGGATCTTGAGATCAAGAATTTAAAACATTCATGCGATCTAGTTCAATAATTTAAGCCATGAAAACTAAAAATCGGCCGTTCGCTCAGTCATCGAGTAAGTATCCCATAGCAACCATGGCGCTGTTTCCTTTGAATGAGATTTGAACTGTAACTGATTTGTGCGCCTCAAAAAAGGTCTAACGGGATCCATCCAAAAATGCCGTAAATATTTTTTATTTAATCCGCCGATTTACCTCTGTCCGAGTTTTGAAACCTCGCACTTCTTTTTAGTAAATTTTATTAAAGTTTCGGTAAGAATTTGAGAATCGAAATTTTAATTTGGCACTTCTCCGTGGAATTATATTTCTTTTAGTACCTTTGAGCCGGAAAAGAAATTTACGCTGTCGTTTTATTTTTATTTTATTAGTAATAATATTTATTTATATTTTTTTAAACTTATTTATCCATTCAAGTGTTTTTTGTAACCGGCTTTTTATTATATTTTCCTTTGAATCTATGTGTTAGTCTTGTTCTCGTAGAATGTATTTATTTGTTTGTTTTTTGGTAAACTGATCAACTGCTCTGACTATTATTAAAGGTCTGATCTCACATTGCCGTCTAATAGTGAATTTGTTTAACTTAAAAGAGGATCTAGAAGGGTGAATTCGGGAGAGTGAATTTGTGGATCGGAAGAATTTAAAATTGTGAAATGGTGAAATTGAAGGAACAGGACAGGGGAAAAAAAAGGAATGAATTGAAATATTTGTATTTTAGTATATTTTAGATTGAAATTGATTGTAAAAGGAAATTGTAGGGGAAAAAAAACTGTTTTCTTTCTATTTTATTATACCATGTAATGCAATTATATGTAATTTATATATGTCCGATTACAGATTGATTAATATGCTGTGTATGTAGCAGCCTGATGTATTTGGGCAGCATAGATGAACAAAGTATTTCTCTCTATTATACTAAATGATATATAACATTAATGAAAGATTTTTTTTCCCGAAAAAGATCACTTTTTACAACATTGTAGTTTAGTTTAATTTTTTAAAACAGATAAACAAGTTTTGGTTTTTAATTGGATTATAATTCTTAGAATACAGTGATGGTTTTATAACTCAAATATTATCATAAAAAATAAGAGGCGAAACACTTCTGATAACAAATAATAGAAAACAAAAATGATAAAAAATCAAATGTAGTTAGATAAAAAATAATAAATGGAAAGGTAAAATTTCTGTTAATATACATATTTACAAGAATAAACTAAATTCTAAAACATTAAGTACAGAAAATATATAAACTTTGAAACATTCAATTGTTATTCTTCTGGAATTGGGGGGACAGAAGGTGGAAGATACGGGATTTGAAGGTTGGAAGGGCATTAGAACTACGAATGAAGGAGGGACTTTGTATAGCTTATACAAATAAATGTGTATAGCTTAGAACTAAAGGTAAATTTTGCCCTATCTATATAATGTTCCTGAATGTTAATGTCTTTGAAATACTAAAAGTTGAACCCCCAAAATAATTTTTTAAAGTCAATCTGATAAAGTTGTAAAAATTAAAACTTATATTACAAATGTAATAATGGTTGTTTTTATTTACTTTAAAATATTTTTCATAATTATTAAACTGTAATTGATAGTTCGTTAACAATAAATACTAAATTAAAAGAAATAAACATAAAAATTGTAATAAAACAATTTCAATAAAAATTTTAATCGATTTAGAAACAAAAATTATTATTTATTTCCAGTGGCTGTTGACATTTTTAAAAAAAAATCAGTTAGAATAATTTGAGACAACAAATTGTAGGAAATTAATGTTAGAAGGAATAATTGGGACGTAGTGAGGAGGGGTGGTTCACCGGTTGTGGTGACAGGATTCCATTCATTGATAGGGATGAATGAGACTGTACGGCTATAGGAAGGGCTGAGATTGGCAGCTACTGAAAATTAGAGGTCTCAACTACTTGATACTGAAATCACTTGATTAGTAACATCCGATCCCAACGGCCTTCATGAAGGGGTAAAATGCCAAGTTTAGTTATCTTACTAGTTAAATTATTATATCTATATTTTCGGCCCCCTTACATTATATATATAAAATATATAAATTTATGCTTCGTCGCACCACATGATATAACATCCTTGAATCTTATCTCAACAACAGATCTGTACCAATAAATGACACTAACTCATCAACACACTACCTATATGGTATATATACCTAGATGGTCTTCCGCAAGGTTCCTTCCTTTCCCCTACCCTATTTAACTTACATAATTCAGACATTCCGATGAAAAATTATTCTACGCTGATGATACAGCTATTTATGAATCATCATATAAAATAGATACAAAAGCAAACAGGTTAAAAAAATGTATTTAAAAAATGGAAGATTAGAGTTATCTATCCAAAAACATTGCATATTCATAATAAGGTCATCCATAAATCAAAGCATAATGATTAATAGTACCACAATCCCATGGGCTCAGTCGGTCAGTTACTTAGATTTAGAAATGGACAAATGATTAACGTTCTCCATGCACGTAAAAAACGAATTCAATATAACAAAGGGCATCATCAGCAAGATGGCTCCATATTTTAACAAGAATTCGAAGTTCTCATAAAAAAAAAAAATTAATCCTGTACAGACCGGTAAGCTATTTAGCTCCTACCTGGAGCTATACATGTGAATCAAATTAAAGAAAACTAGAACTACATATATGCAATATATATGTATGAAAACTGTTTGGGGAAAATGTCCCCCCTCACATTAGAATAGAATTCAAGATGAATATGAAAATGCTGCCATCTAGTGGGAGAAAAAATAAGTAAGCTAAGTACCCCGTGAAAGTGAAGAGGTAACACAGACACGTGAACACAGTCTACCTAGGGCAACTGGTAGTCAACTATTTCACAGGATGAGGGAATAGGTTAATCAAAACCGCCAGGCAGGGGACGAAACCACGATGAAGGAACTAAAGAACACAGCAGAAGAACAAGTCCTCACTATAAATCAACAGCAAGTAATTGTATTATAATTCATCAATGTAATCAACTATCAAAATTAATATCTAACACAATAATACAAATTGTAATCATCTTTGGTAAACATCAATCATCTAAGAATAGAGGCATTCTATTTTGTTCATCATTGTTATACTTTATTCCTAATACAGTCCAAATCTTTATTCAATCCAGCCACAACAGGATATAAAAATTAATTTGGGTAATATCCCCAACTCTTACTCCGGGGAATATCTAAACTAATCAAGAACAGTAAACAACAATCCTCGGTACATCAGAATTTCAAATATGTTGTCTGACTTACAGCTTCCGATGATTAAAGAGTACACTTACTGATACAAAGCCGATCTCTTGCTACCATTTCTCACAATCAATTCATATAAATAATAAGGAAATACGACAAGACGTCACTAAAAAGATCCACAAACGAAGCAAAAATAGCACACAAAACTTGATACTTAAATTTTATATATAACTTTTTTTTAATTGCATACATGTTATTTTTTTAGAAAGTTTCTTATTTGTTTATTTCTCCATCATTTATAATATATGTTCAATTACTTTATCATTTATTTATTTTTCTATTTTTATTTGACTGTGTTAGTCTCAAAAAACATTTCCTACTGTTTGAAAATAATAAATATGTAAAAAACAGAGAATAAATAAATTCAAATCACATAAATATAACATATAAAAGGTATTTGTACCTTACAATGTAGCATGTATCAATTTTAGCCTGGTTGTAAATTTTATATAATAAATAATAAATAACAACTATAAAAAAAAGATATGTTGGGCGGTGCAAAGTTTCAGCACATTCAACCCAAAGGCAGGATACCATCAAATTAAAATGCACCCCACGAATCAGCACAAGACCACGTTCACATTTGAACGAAGCCATTATGAATTCACGAGAATGCCATTTGGTCTGAAAAATGTGCCCGTAACATTTTACAGGCTCGTGGATGAATTCTCGAGAAGATTGGATGAAGCAGTTTGTCAAGTATGTATGGAGAACTTGCTGGGGGCGTTGAATTATTGCAAAAGGTTCGTTTCGGACATGGTGGAGTATCTTCTACCCCTCAATAATTTGCTGAGCAATAAGCATAGTACACAACATTCAGAATTGCATCGTGCAGTTGTAACAGGAACCAGTCTGCCATTACTCAACTTTAGGAAACAGTTTACGCTCACTACAGATGCAAGTGAATATACTCTTGAGGCGATGTTATCAAAGGAGAGTGAGAAGGGCGTATGCGAATAGGCGTCGCACAGTGGCATAGATTTGGAAAGGGAGCTCTTCCGGCTATATATATTTGGAAGATGTTTTCGAGTCCACACTGACCATAGACCATTGGGCCGGGAAACTGAAAGAGAAAACTCCTCAACTAGTATAACATCGACATCGGAAATAAGCCCGGAAAAGACAATGTTATTGTAAGGGAGCCATGAGGATGTGAGGCAGTTCATGAGAGAGTGGAACCCGGGAGAGGAAGCGCAACCAGGCAGGCCAAGCACTGAAACAGAGAAGAAGTATTCGGAGGTGACTACTCGATTGATGATATGGAAGAGCTCTATGAAATCATCAACGATATACTTCACCAGATTGTTTGGAAAATCAAGACCTCGGGGCTAATCGTGGTCAAGTAGAACAAATATGTCAGCAGCACTAACGGGCGTCAGAGAGGACTAGATTTGTAGGGCATTGAAAGATGCTTCAAAAGCAGGATAGACCCATCACCTATATAACGAAAACACAGTGGTTTGGGATAAAGTTCAGCGTCTCTGGTGGGGGTTGGCCGGAGGTTTATACGTTGCACAATGATGTTTATTAATACTCCGTGTCTCGTTGGGAACCAATCGAGGAAAAGAACTGCCGAGGAAAGAAGGCCAATTCAGGGTGATCATTATTAGAGAGCATAACATTGTCACTATACAAAGGGTGAAAGAACCTAAAAACACTTAGGACAGTTCATCTGAAACAATTACAGCTCCCAAAGCCGTCAACACCATTTTCATTTATTTAATTTATTTTATTTTATTTTATTTTAGTAAGAATGTGATCATTCATCACTATTACCTATTGCCCACAACTGTGTGGCAGATTGTAATATCTATCAATAAATAAAAACGAATAAAAAAAATAATTATAAAAGAACATTTAATGAATTTCTTCTGGCAAATATCATGTAAACTCTAACAAAAGAAGACAAGCGTGAGAAACTTATTTATGGTATATTTACACAGCTTGAAGTTCAGCAATAATAAACATTTCTAAGTACAATAGATCAAGTAATCAAGTAAGGAACAACTCTGAAAGTACACCACATATTTACAGTTTGTTATTTCCTGATTAATAAATTATTCTAATTTTAATTAATTTAGCTAAATAATAAATCATTGTGTATTAATTTGCAGTATTTACCTAGCTCCCCACTTTTTATCATTTACATTCCATATTGAAAATTGAATACCCTCAAGATTATATGTAGTAATAAGCAAGAATAAATTTAAAATAGTCTTACAGTATGGAAATATTTCAATTAAATTAAATGTTCAAAATTTAAATTAATACTTTTTTATTCTGTTCTTGTATTTCTTTTTTCTTGTTAAATGAGAATTCATGTCAAGTATTCCAAATTAAATTTTAAGGATATACTGTTACCATTTAATAATCAAATATTAATAGCACAAAAACAAAATAAATTTTACAATACACCAGTTTTTCATTTTATTATATTGTATGAATTGAAGTTGTAACAGTAAAAGTAAAATTGTTGTAATTGACTTGAGCATACATCAGCTTAAAAAATAACACTATGTAGTGACATGCAAAATCATTTTATTTTTTTAAATACTATGTTCAACACCATATTGAACTATGTACCAAGATGCATTTATCTAAAAAATATTTTACTTTTATCTACGAAGATAATTAAAGCTGAAGTAAGCTAGCATACTATTAAGGAAAAATAACAATCGAGCAAAAAACCAAAATTGTATGTGGATCAAAACGTCAACAAATTTTATCATTTCATGCAGTTTGGTAACGGAAAAAATATTAAAATCTGGGATCGTGAAAAGATAACTATCTGAAAGACGGATTTTATTAAGATAATAGTTACTTCCAAATAATTGTTACCATTTTTTTTTAATTGAACTAATTAGAATTTAAAATAATCCTTAAAGATTGTTGGTTTACAGAATATTTATAATTATTATTGCAATATCATAGAGATACTTGAGTTCGTCATCGAAAATCGTTTTGGTTGAAGAGCAACTTTGGCTACTGTTGAGTGTAAATAAAGTCTGTGCGTTTTTTTCATTCAATAAATAAAAGCAGGTTGTAATTGAAAACAAACCATATATAAAAATGGAGCCCTGGTTCGATACGCTCAGTTAATAAAGGAAAATCAATATTTGGACCAAAATGCTCTAATCATACCCAACGGTCTGCCAAACTGAAGAAAATTTTATAGAAGTAGTAACTCTAATTTTTTTTTTCATTTTAAATACAAAAAAAAGTATCCTATATCAATAAGAAACAACAACATTTGTACGTTAGTGAAACTGGTCATAACTTTGTTTTGGTAGTAAAAATCGAGATATTATTATTATTGGCGCCACTGACCGTGGAGGTCCAAGGTCTCGCGCGATGTACTAAGGAAATACATCGCCCGTTTCATGACGTGGTTTTTATAGGGTGGTTAGTCACTCCCATGCCTATTTTTGTGAGTGCCACCCATTGGCTAACGGCCCTCACAAATGCCCGGTGAGAGGTTGTGAGTGATTATTGTATAATTATATGCTTGAAAAAATTCCGTACAGGGCCGGGACACGAACTCGCAACCTTTGGCGTTACCACGTCATTTCGAGATCAAGCCTGCCAAAATTTCAGGAGAACAAAAACATTGAGTGAGACCATTTTCATTAAGTCAGAGTCGATATTATCGAAGTTACAATCGATTTCAGATGAATAACAGAAACATTATAAAATTTTGCTGAACGATATTATTCAAGTACAAACTAATAAGTGAGTACGAGGGACTTTATCTTGGGGGATGGTAGGGAGAGGGTGTCACTCTCTCAAATATTTCGAAAAAAAAAAGTTGAAAATTTTGATTTGAGACCCTTCTTGAAACTAAGAAAACGATGTCCTATTCATGATAATTAGCGCAAAGAAATTATGAAAGTTAATTCTTGAACTTTTTTTTTTATTTTATTTAAACAACACATACAATATCTGCCAAGCTGTATTAAAGGTATTAAACAACTTCACTATAACGTCATCGCACGTCTGATTGCAATAAACAATAAACATTTTTATAATTATTTTCTATTATATTAATATTTTGTAACTTTTCGGCCATAATTCAGTGGACATTTTGAAGCATGATACGGGACACCCCAGTCAGATTATAAAATATAGTTTCATACGAACAAATCAAGGAAGTACTTAGATTTTTTTTTTTTTATATTTGTGTTATTCTCTTTTCCTCAGCAGTCAGTTTTTAGAGGGCTTTTATGTATAAAATATATAAATTAAAATTAAATACAAATCCTTTTTTTTGAAACTATATCACTGTCAATATTATCTATGCCAAAAGGTTTTTTTCCCTTCAAAAACTCATTACTTCTTCAAAACTAAACTAGGAGAAAAATTTTAATTACCTTATATTTTAATCTCTACGAAAAATACTTATATAGTCACAATCTCAAGTTTTTATTTAACTAACTTTAATCAGAATAAGACATTTTTTGGCAAAAAGGTGGAGAATAAAGACATAATTTTAATTTTCAGGACGTTAAAATACGATATTACGATAAGAATTGTTTTAGGAGAAAACTTTAAGGAGCTATAACAATAGCTAAAAACAACTCTAGCAAAGAAAAAAAAAACAGACAAAAATAAATGTAACATGTACCTAACTTCATTTGAAAAAAATAAAAACTATTATCCTATATAATTATACTTATAAAATTGATATAGTCTTTTAAAAGGAATTAGTGTGAAATTTTAATTTATATATGTTAGACACACCCGAAAAAAAATGACCTAGCATATAACAGCTGAGAATAAGAGATGAAAAAAATAATTAAAATTATTCTTAGTAATAATAATCATAAATTCCTATGATTTGTATACATATAAACTATATTTTAATGATGTTACTGAGTTGAGGAAGATTATCTTTAAAAATAGCCAAAACGTTACAAATATAGAAACAAATATGTATAACGGTAGAAATATATATATAATGTAAAACTATTATAAAAATGTTTATTGTCATATAGTTTTATATTAAAAAAGTTTGGGTGTAATTTGATCCAAATGACTTTCCACGATAATTTGTATTGGTATTTATTAATTAAATAATAATTACAAACAACCGAAATAGAGTTATCTACTATAGTTGAATGCAATACAATTGTGCCATAGAATATCGAATTAAAAAGGGGCATCCAATTATGAAGACATGGGTTCCAGCGATGAGCAGTTATGACCTTAAGAGCATCTATTATTTTTTTATGTATACAGATGAAAAAAGAAAAGAAAAGAAAAAGGCACAGACTTCATTTACCATCCGAGTTCATGTTCATACTAGCTCCCATTCCATTTATTCTTTATTATGCAACTTAATTAACTTTTGATTAATTGAATCTTTAATATTTTTATTAGAAACTCGACAATCATCCGCAAAATATACTCAGGTGCTAATTAATAAGACAACTTGATAATTTGTTATTTATTTATTGTATTTTATTATTTATTTTGTTAAAAAATTACGAAAGGATAACCTTAAAACGTTAGAAAAATGGTAAAAAATGAATCATTGAAATTTATTATATATTCAAAATTAATACTTCATAAACTTATGAGGTAGCAATGCTTTATATTTATTTTTTTTAATGTTCAGTTAAATAATTTAGAAAATGGGACTTATTTTTTAATATTTATTTTTCAACACTATTTAGATGTAGAAACAAATTTAAATATTTTGTGAAATAGTGGTACTAATTATCAGAAATAATAAATGAAAAAAATATTTTTCGTTATTATCTCACAAAACAATTAAGGCGTTACGTTTTGTTGTTTTTTGTACCTTAGTGTAATTTACTTTTGTTGTTCCTAACTTTTATATTGTTTAGTGTCGGCCCTAAGGAAAATTACAACAAACCTAATAATTAAGCCAATCGCACATTCATTTTCCTTTTTTTTTATATTAATCAAAAATATTATGGGAAAACTTGCATTAAACCCACACTTTTTTGTATATATAATAATAAAAACTTATTTTCCAAATAATTTATTAAGCGTTTGCTACGTTTCAGCCCTACATTGGCCATTATCAAAAAATGTTTCCTTTACCCTAGTCAAAAATAAAAATTAATGTACAAATCATGGAAGCACTTGTATAATTTGTTTAAAAGTCTGCTTTTCTCTACGACCAATTGTGTTCATCTTGAGGATTAAGTTTTTCTACAATATACAATTCAATATTTTATAAAAAAATATATTTAAAAACTCATATATTTACCAAAAATATAGTTTAAATTTTTAAATGTGTGATTGTACATGCTTTCCCTTAATGTTTTCGATTGCTAATAAATATTAAAAATGAATCCCATAAATAAAAACTGAACAACCATTATAAATTTGTTTACAATAAATGATATATATAT
>NW_027111282.1:699128-700204 GCF_000696795.3 Halyomorpha halys | reverse complement strand
ATTGAGTTATTTCAAACATTAATCTAAAACATTGCATTCTATACTCATTGCATTAAAGAGTATTGACTAATCTAGCAACAAATGAGAAATAATTCTATAGAGTCAATGCAGCTGTAATATCTATATAGTTACAGTACCATTTTTATTCTTTTCTGAAAAAAAATAAAATAAAAATAATAATACAAAAAAAAATAAAACGCTCTGTGACATCCCAAATAATCTAAGAAGCCTATCGAAAATATATTGCTGTAATAGCGAAGGGATAGAGTCGTTCTTCCAATAATACTTTGAGTTGAAAAGCGATAGATTTAGTTATTTTCAAGTGTAAAAGCCATTACAACAGCAAATTACTAACATACTTTGAAAGGTAAAGATATCGAAATACAGTTACCTCATGTGACTCAGGGTCCTCCTATGGGGAACCCGTGGCAGACCTTTGAAAGAAAAAACCGCATTAACTAACGACTGTTGTACCAACCCTTCCAAATGACCAATTTATTTTGTTCAAACAATACTGGTCATTTGCGGGGTTTAAAAAAAACAAAAAAAAACATGGATATAATTTTTACTTCATTCATATGTTTCAAACGCTTTTGTCAGCACCACAATGCACTTCAGTTGTTATAAAATAATTGGTAAGTACTCATAAGCATAACTTTTTCCTGGCACCATTATCAATATTTATTTATAATTATCCATTCCTCTACCGCCAATGAATAAATGTTAGGCTTTGTATGTTAATTATGAAAAGGAAAATATATTAGGGAAAAATAAATTTTAAATTTAAATGGAATAACCTACTTATTTACAAAACCGAGGTAAATTTAAAAGTAGCAAAACATATAAAATATACAAAGAACAAAAATAAATTGATTATATTCCGATACTTGTGCTACAAAAAATATTTACAATATTACAGTAAAATAAATTAGTACTAATATATAAAGAGTAGTATCAAGAGTGAATTTTTAATTATTTTAATAATTATTAATTAAATAAAACCACAAATTGTATCCAATACTGTCTCAACACTTTATTTCTTATTAGTCCAACGTTTCGGCTATTCCAGCCATCTT
>NW_027111282.1:693797-698873 GCF_000696795.3 Halyomorpha halys | reverse complement strand
AAAATTATAAATTAATGTGAGGAGAAGATTTGTATTAAAGATGTCCTTGAAGATGGCTGGAATAGACGAAACGTTGGACTAATAAGAAATAAAGTGTTGAGACAGTATTGGATACAATTTGTGGTTTTATTTAATTAATAATTACCTTGTCTCTAAAAATTTTGAAATAATATTATTTAATAATTATATTACATAAAGGTAATATAATTATTTAAAAATGTGTAGTGAGAAAGCCTTCCATATTCAAATTTCTTTAATTATATTCATTCTGGATATTACGAAATTCCGAATCTGAGTTGGTATGACCAGTAAAAATAAATTCTTGATATTGATGATATTCTTTAAAGTAATACACAAACTAAGCAACATATTCACTGGCGAACTCAATGCAATAATTCTCAAAGCAGGCACTTCACTTCTGTTTGTCTTCGAACCACAATAATTACAGACTCATTAAAAGGTTTAGATTGTATGTATCCAGAGCATCCGAAAATTTCATGCACCCATTTATGCTTAAACACTCTACACAATCTGGGTATGTCAGTTACTTTTATATAGGTTGCAAGTCATGTAGGAATCGCTGGGAATGATCTGGCCGATCTCGCTGTAAGAGATGTACTCGACGGAGTAAAGTAATTTTAACTTTATTAGAAATAAGCAAAACCCTCGAAATCAAAGATAAATTAAAATCAATGTGAAATGAAAGCCTAAGGAGTAAAATTAAAATTATTTAAAAGGGACGTCATGCCCTGGGGCCTCAGGTCGTACCGATCAGGCTGAAAATAGGTCACACGAGGCTCACCCACTCCTATCTAATTCCAAAACAAATACCTCCGAACTGCCAGTATTGCAACAAAAATTTAATAATTAGCAATATTTTCCGAGAATGTCCATATTTCACATCACACCTCACTAACTCAGGACCCGGATATTTCAAAAATCCTCAAAGATAATGATAATGATAAGATAGACAATAAATTAGTATTTCAGTTTTTAAAATCGATAGGTTTACTGACACAAATATAACATTGAATATTTATAAATTTTAAAAACTTGTGGACAGCAATTTATATCATTTTATTTAATTTGTGAACATTTAATGACAATGAACTATGCTAATATTCAAAATAAATTATTATAACACGACCCGGATTGTTAATTATTTTAATTAAATTAAAACTCTTTATTTATTGACCTATGAATTGTATAAATGAAATCGTTTCATTTAATTTGATGATGGACCGATAGTCCCGAAATGTTGTCACTTATAAATGACTATAATTAAAGATATTTTTCACGACACCATATTAAATAATAATGATATATATTTATTTGAATCGTGTAATTATAATTATAATAATCTTCTATGCATTTTTTCTTTTCTACGAACATTGTTTTCCTAGAAAAAGGTATTTAAAATTGTTTTAAAACAAAACCTAACAAAACAAAATTTAAAGAATTAAAATCAATGAAAGTATCAATACCTATAAAACCTAATAAAAAAAAATTCATGTACAGCGTTTTGGTAATAAAATTTATTTATTTAATTTTTGTTGTAGAAGTGGATTGTGATTCTAATAAAAACTAGTAATCAATACTTGCGAGGTCAGCGGACCAAGGCAAGTGAGCGAAATTTTCATATCCAAGCTTCCATAATTTTTGCCAAGTCAGGTGTGAGAGATAATGTATTCTTTAGTTTGAATATACGTGAAAACTTTATTTTTCACTTCAACAAGGGTGCGACTTTTTTCAGCAGGGCTTATTGAAATTGTTATAAATAAAGTAGTTATAATTATTGATAATTTTTTATTTATAATTATTTGATAATTCCATCTCAAATTTTTTTTGGATAATTTTCAGAGTAGTCTTACAGTAATATAAAAAAATCTTTACATTAATGTAATTATAGCATAGTAATGGAAAGGTGTTCAAAAACTTAAGATAGGAAAGGTGATAATTTTGAGATTGGACGTGGGTTGAAACAAGGGTGCCCTCTTCTACACCCGATTTTTTTCAAGTGTGTTTTTAATAAATTGTTCAAAGTATTTGGTAGAGCCTATATATCCAATTAACTGATATACCTTGCAATATCAGTTAATTGGAAAAAACTGAATGACTTAATATTTGCTTAATATAATTAGTCTCAGAAGAATGATAAAAGAGACAATAGAAATTATCAAAAAATATGGACTGACCATAAATACAACATACACCATAAAGATGTCTAATTCCATAGAAATACCAATTGATGGAGACAGTAAAGTTAGAGAATGTAGAAGAATAAAATTATCTAGGACAGACAATAGCATTCAAGGCGAAAATGAATAAATAAATCGATAGAAGAATGAAACTCGGGTGGTATTTGTTCCTCAAAAAGATATTTTAAAGTAATTTAGGGACAGACATAAAAGCCAGTATATTGATTAAATGTATTTTTCCTACGATTCTGAGTGGGGCACAAAGTTGGATACGAAAAAAAAAATTTAACTCAGGTTGAATGATATTAAACCCTTAAGTTGAAGCTCATCAGTTAAAATGAAATTGGCGAGGATAAAGGACGAATTATGTTCCAAGGCATGCTTCAAGTGGATCCCAAAAGGAAACAACAGGAAAGAGAAATATAGGACCAGAGATAAAAACGTTATGAACAATATTTAGTTTCTTTTTTTGTGCTTTAATGACGGTTTTGTTTGTGCTTTAATGAGGTTTTTGTTTTTTTCTTCTGCCAGCAATGTTATTTTGTATATTGCTATGCTATTATGTATATATCACTCAAGCAGCGCAAGAAGGAGTAGGCGTATTATGTTCAAATATTTATTCCTTGTCTGATTCTAGTTGTAATCCATTAAGCTGGTCCTAATTTCTCACTAAATCAATCCACCAGTTTTTCTGTTGTGTTCTATTATCTTTAAGGTGTATGGAGTCCAACTGAAACATCTCTCATCCTAATGTCGAGGTAAGTATCCTACCCAATCCATTCATATGAAGATTCGCATCCAAAAATACAGGGGAAAATATATTTTTTTCTTATTCCAAATTTTCTTTATAATATACTATTTATCCTTTTACATTTTTTGACAACGTCAAACATAAAATAAGCATAGGAACTAGGTATTTGATACCTTTTTGAAAAAAATTAATTGGCATAATTCTTTCAAGAGAAGTTCCAAATCACCCTGATTCGCATGTAGAGAAACTACCCATCGTTAGCACTCTAAAAATATTTTTACAATATAAGTTCCCGAGGCCATCTTCTTTTCAGACGCCTCAGAGGCGGAATAAAACTGATGGGTTTGAGTGGTAACGGAGTTTATTATGGAAGGATTGATATCTGGTTCGGGCTAGATCGGTTAGATAGGGAAATTAAGGGCTTCATGGATGATTTTATTTGTGACAAAGTAAGGAGCATTAAGGATTTTACGAAGAATTTTGGATTGTAAGCATTGGATATGAAAGGAATTCGAAGGTCGAGAGGAGCCCCAAAGCTCAATTCCGTATGTCCAGATAAGACTTATTATATTCATGTAGATCAGTCTTTTGTAATGAATTGGAAGTTTAGACAGTTTGTCTAGTAGGTGCTGTTATAGTCGAAATCGACGTGCAGTTTGTCCAGCTGTAGTCCAAGGTAGCGGATCTGTTTCCGTTCTACAGGGGTAAGAGCAATGTTATTAAAGTATACTGTAGGGCAGTCGGTAGGTTTACGACGAAGGGTAAAGGTGATTTGATGGGATTTGTTGGAATTTATCTTAATTCTCCAATTACAACACCATTCTTCGAGGGCTGTGATATGGAATTGGAGAGTTTGGGATACAGTTAAACGGTTATTATTAACTGCGAGCACACATGTGCCATCGGCATACGTGGTGAGGATAGTATTAGGATTGGTTGGGATGTTTGTTGTATAGATGGTGTAGAGGATGGGACCAAGGATACTACTTGAGGAACACCTACTAAATTCCAGTAATTTTAATAACTTGTCACACTTCTCTAGCTAGCGTAAGATGTTTTACTTTAAATATATATATATATATTTTTCCCCCTTACTTAATTTTATTTTTTCCCCTATTTCTAATTTTGTTATTATTTAATTTATATATTTATAAATATGGTGTGAATGTGCTCTATGAAGTCATAATATATTTTTGTGCTTCTTTTCTGGACCTTTTGTATTACGTCAAAACACTGGTTATAATAAAGATTGATTAGAAAAATAAAAGCGTGAAAAGTCAAAACTTAAAACTTCGATTAAATAGTAAATTATGCGTAAAAGTAATAGATTCAATAGATAGGTAAAATCATTTATTTGAAAATAAATTCAGACTAAAAAATATGTACAATATACATTAAAGATATCACTGTAATAAAATATATGTACAGAAATCCATACACTTATATTAACAGTTTAATATACACAAATAAAAGTTATTTATATACATTGTGTGTATGTATGTTTACATGTGAGACTTCTGGCTCTAACAGGTACCCTAGAAAGTAGAATCGAGAGATTTGAAAGGAAAGTGTTCCGTACAATTACAGCAATGATCTGGGATCAGACAAACCTTAACACATGGAGGAGGAGAACTAACAGTGAACTGCTTGCTGAGCCTGTTAAGTCAATATATCATGATATAAAGGCAAGGAGGTTAAGATTGGCGGGATATGTGGCTCGAAGCAATCCATCAGGGCGCCACTACACAACAATTAAAGCCAATATGATTGGCAGACCACGAAAGACAACGTAGAGGGCCAACAACCAAATGGATAGACAGGACTAACGAAGATGTGAAAGAGCTGCATACAGCAAAGTGAAAAAAAGTAGGCCATGACAGGCAAGCGTGGAGAAGGCTGGTTCAGTCCAAGGTCAGCCAACCGAAAATTATAAAAATATTTGTAAGTTACGGTTTAATATAGCGTAGTATTAGACGTAATCCCTAAACCCTCATGTGAGAATTATTCAAATCTATATACAATAAAGCGGTATTAATTGGCCTTAGTGAATTTGTGAATTATATATTACGACCCCCTTTCTCCTTTTTTTTCTTTTCGACCAGTATCCATATGTTCATATAAATATGT
>NW_027111282.1:688341-693687 GCF_000696795.3 Halyomorpha halys | reverse complement strand
ATATTGGAGAAGGTAGTAATATTCTGCTCCCAAGCGATTTTCAATGGAACTAGGTGTTCTTTAAGATGATTGGGCCACTACTAGATTTTAGTAGTTTTTTATAGGCATCTGTTGAATCAAAATACTATAAGGAATCAATTCCTAGCTCTTCAAAACTTTTTGTGAGGGAAGTCGTAAAATTTATATTTTTCTGTGGAGAAGATGGTCGGGGGAGGGGGAGGGGAGGTAAAAATAAAATATTTATTCAGGTCAAAACTTTATCATGAATAATTTTTGTTCATTTGTGTTAATTTGCTGACCGCACCCCCTGCTCATCTTCTCCACAGATTAATCGAAGGTCACCTATAAACACCTCTTTATATTTTTGTGCTCGATTGAAAAAAAAAATGTAAATGCAAAAATGCATGGAAATAAATATTTGTATTTTTATCAATACATTTTGCTTTTTTTTTTTTTACAAAAATGATTTTTTTGTTTATTAGTAGGTAGATTGGTAGAGAGTTCTATGTTACCCTCATAAAGAGTCAACAGGCCAACTTTGTTTTGTTTTTTTGCTTAATGAAGAATTATGATCCTTTGGTACCTAAATACTG
Organism: Halyomorpha halys; assembly: GCF_000696795.3. Classification (NCBI taxonomy): domain Eukaryota; kingdom Metazoa; phylum Arthropoda; class Insecta; order Hemiptera; family Pentatomidae; genus Halyomorpha; species Halyomorpha halys. The sequence goes on along the minus strand of NW_027111282.1, from coordinate 693,094 downwards.
AAAAATGATCTCATACAATTTTTTTTCAGTTAAGTTGGGAATCCACCTTTATCAGAAATTTACAATAATATATCATGCCCAAATGAAAAGTTTATTTTTTTTTTTAATTGAAAAAAGAATTAACGCATGTAAATAATTCTGTCATATTGACTTTTCTTTGTTTTTTATCAAAACGTCTTGTTATTTTATCGGGGAAAAATGAATTTTCTTAGCATTATAGATAAGTAATGGTCTATGTATTCCTTACAAAAAGTCTACAAGCCAACTTAGGTTTCTTTTATTTGAAGAATTATGATCCTTTGATATCTAAAAATTGAAACATGGCCTCTTAGATACACTTTTAGTTAATTTCAACATCCGGCGTTATCAAAACTTTACAAAATACGTCGTGTGCAAATGATAATTTATTTTTCAGTTGAAAAAAAAATAATTAACACAAGAAAATTATTCTGTGCTATTGACTTTTCTTTGTTTTTTTTTTCGAAGAAAAATTAATTTTCTTTGTATTAGTTGGATTTGTAAGGGTCCATATCATCCTTATAAAAAGTCTACAAGCCAATTTTGGTTTCTTTTACTTGAATAATTATGATCGATTGGTACCTAAAAACTAAAACATGACCTCTTAGATACTCTTTTAGTTAGGTTGGGCATCCACCATTATCAAAACTTTATATTAAAATCTAAAAGGTTAGATTCACCGTATAAGATGTGAATCAATATTACGACCTTCTCCTGTATATGAAGTGTTTCCTTTTCGTTATTGTATTCCTTTTGGTCCAGTTTCAAGGTACTTGATAATCAGTATTGGATATGTTCTAAATATATTTCTAAGATGAAAAGGGTCAAGGAAAATAGAGTTGGTGAAAAGAGCGGGTAGGATTGGAGCTGAGCTCCGGTATTGATCGGGAGTAGACCATGTCCTGTCGCCTCCTGGCCGAGTGTTCTCGGGCAAACAAGCTTAGCAGATCGTTATCCGATAGATGCTCCGTCCGTCTTCGGGGCAACGCGAGCTGACCGAGACAACTCCATGGCTCAATTAGCGGCGAGTTAATTCAGATCCGAATCACTAACCATTATTGTAAGTGTAGTAAACCGGGTTAAGATCAATCTCTTACAAATTCGAAGCTGTTCTTTGGTACTGAAGTATTAGTTGTTCCTTTATCGTTGTATAAATTATACCCGTGTTTGGGTATGCTAATAATTTAGAATTAACAAACTAAATATAAGGCATAAAATAAAATAAATTCTTGTCAACATGAAATAATATAATTTCGTATCACTTTATTCTGAACAAAAACAAAAGTATCTAAATAAAACTTCCCGATCTCGGGTACTAAGGGGACTTGGGGTACAGATAAAGTGCGTTATACTTTGTATTCAGTCCCGAAATCACAGTGACTTTAACGACCCTAACTAACTGAATATTTTACTTCAAAGATTTCAAACTTTTCCATCTTCTTTAACTTCTTACTCATCTTCATGAGGTGAATCCTATACACTCATACATAACATCAAGACTTTTCTTTTGATGTATTCCAAGAACTTCGAAACGATTTCACTTCCATCTTTTGGATACAACAACCATTTCGACTAATTTTAAGTTAGTACCCGAAATATTTCTCTTTCTAGATCGAGAAAACTCATCATGAAAGATGTGGTCAAAATTTTCAATGTTGCCACTGCCTAAATAATGATGCTATCCATGACGACAAGAACTTTCCTTTCCGAGAAAAACAATAGAAAGGTTTTCTCGATTAAGGGGAGAATATCAGGGAAAGTATATGCTCACCCAAGCTTGGAAGTTCTAACATTCTGTAAAATAATGTTATATCTGGAAACTATATACCTACTTAAATTCCCCTGATATAGAGAGGTGGAGGTCCTTTCTTCCTGTCTTATACCGGAGTCATCGGCCCTACAAGTAATGGACAACCACCTCTACAGTACACAGAATATTGCAGCACAAACAACAACGCCCGAAATGGAGGTTATGGGACCTGTGTGCTACAACGAAGATTTTGGAAAAATATTGATCTCATGAATTTCTTTACCAAGATGGTGTACATTTAATAAAGAATAGACGTCAGAGGTGGGTAGGACATGTGAACGAATGGATAAAAATAAGTCCCTAAAATGCCCCCACAGGAAAAACACTTCGGGTGTGGAATTGTTGGGAGACATCGCCTGCGTTGGGTGGGTAGTGTGATAATGGATGTACAGGAAATACTTTTAAGAAAGAAAAGAAAGAAAGAATTATAAATTGGAAAGTGGCAGCATAGAATAGAGAAATCTGGCGGCTCAGACTGCGGTAGGCGTTTACTCTTCATGAGTTTTAGAATCATCGAAAAAGAAGAAATGCCTAAAGTGAACCATGTAAACACTAAATTATAAAAAAACTACATGGATTAGAAACTAGAAAAAGTTATTACTATGTAATCTTTGGTTAACCTTTCCCATTACAAATCTTCTAATCCTATATGATGTGAGTCTTTGTATGGTAAGGTCGAGTCAAGAGTAGATTTATACTTTTAAACGTATTTCTTTCAAGTACTTCTTGATGTGAGCCTCCTCTAAAAATCAATACTATACAACAGTGAACAAATTTATTTTTCCTCATCTACAAGGTGACCTCCGTTCTAAATAATTAATCGGAAGTTGGAGTATAATCGCCGAATGATCTCACAAATTATAATGCTCGGAGAAAGGTCACTCATCCAAGTGCAGATCAATCTCAGCATCCCTTACCTTCAAACAACTAGATGCTAAAATGTTTTTTTTATCTACAACTACTTGATCTTTTGTTTATTTTTCCTGTTTTGATCTCATAATTGTAACCGACGATAAAATTTCAATGCATACGTTCAACCCTGGAACACTACCCATATTTGTTTATATAACACTACCCAGGGGTATGAAAGGACCCCCTACTAAAAAATCCCCTCAAATCATATTTTAATTATTATTGTAATGTATAATTCACAATGAAATAATAATTTTTGTAAATAAATAATAATAATTTCTTGACTGCCCGTCCAGCCTGACCATCATTCTACAATCTATTATATTTTCTTTTTTTTTTTTTTATTGTTAAGTATTTTGTTTTATTTCAATAATGTTTTGGTTTTTTTTTCCACCCTCTGTTTGTTTTACCAAAATTTAAAAAAGAGAAGTTTGTGAAGTATAATTAGTATTAAAAATTGTATTGTAAAAGGGAGTATCCCAAAAGAATGTGCTAAATATTGTACATTTTATATTGATTCAAAAAAATATGTTTTTAACAAAGAGATTATTTATTATTCATTCTTGTATTTTTTTCACTTTTTAGTTGATTAAAAAAATTGCATTTTATATACTAATTGAGTCAATTCTTGCCCTTAACTTACCGGAAAACCCTAAATCAGGATTTGATTCTTAAAGAAATTATTTTCATCTTTGGGATAATCACAAAAAAATATGACTTTGAGGTAATTGAAAATTGACCTTTATTGTATTAAAATCGTTTAAAGACTTTTTTTGTATAATTTACAGATTTAGGAAAATCATTGTAAGCAAGATATCGGATCATTACAGCAGAAAAATGCATGCTAAATAATATGTATGATAGATAAAAATTCTTGCTAATTACCACGGCAGACCCTATATATTCCATAAAAGATTGAGTAAATCCTCATTGTAGTAAGTATTTTTTTTTAAATCAAAACTAACCTTGATAATAGAATGACGATAAAATTTTTATAGAAACATTGAAAAATGCGCCATCAAGACAAGATTCCTATAACTCAACTATTCGAAATGTTTATCGAATAAAATATATTAAAATAAAAAACATGAAATATGCTTTTTAAATATCGGTTACCAGCCTACTTTTGAAACTTGTAAAAAACACAATGCAAAATAAGTTCGATGAACTTGTATTCACAAGTGGAGAACATGGAGTGGTAAACACTAAACCATTCAGTGGCTTCATGGAACAAGAACAACCACACCAAGAGACAAGTCTCTATTCAATCCAGAACCATCAATCAATCCAGCCTTCCATGGAAAAATTGTAAAAAAAAAAGGTATATTTACATTTAAAATAGGAATCTTTATCAGACAGTTTATGACTGGTTCGTTAAGTCTACTGACAGAGCTTGATAATTTTAAGTCACTATTGGTTTTTGTTTTTCATCTTCAATTTCTATTTTTTTTTATGTTTTCACTCACACATTATTTTTAATATTGTTGCCAATTAATTAACAACACTATGGTAAGGCTATGTGTTACACGCTCCAAGGACTCGGGTTCAAATCTGTGGCAGATAATTATTTTCTGTTTCACTGTAGCCGTGAGTCAGCCCTGTGAGTTCGGGACCCATCCAGGGACCTCACTCGTAAACTAGATAGCCTTAATTGAGTAAAATCTGGCGGTCGAGTGTGACTGAATCACCTCCTTGCACGCCCGTTGGTCTTGTCAGTAGTTATAAATTACTGCACCTCTACAAATTTAATTTAATACAAATATATATTTTTTTTTTTTATCCTTTACACATGTGAACTTTTATTTGATAACATAAATTTTATTGCTTGCTGAGTTTCCTCAAAAAAATTATTATTTTTTTATCCCAGTTCGGATTACTGGAGCGTTCGGATTAGCGAGATTTTTTTTTTTGATGATAGATAGATTTATTTATTGATAGATATTACAATCTGCCACACAGTTGTGGGCAATAGGTAATATTGATAAATGATCTCATACATACTAAAATAAAATA
>NW_027111282.1:681816-688291 GCF_000696795.3 Halyomorpha halys | reverse complement strand
AAAAAATTTTCCATAGAATTTTAATAAAAAGCTTTTACACATTTATGTACAAATAATTCAGTATTTAACGATTGTATGTAAATGTGCAAACATTATGTTAATTATTAAACTGTTGATTGTAAATATATTTATTTGTTGGACTTGATATGATCGGGCAAAAGAGCCCGAAATGTTGTTCGGGTGGTATAAAGAATAAAGAAGTGAATAAAGGGTATAACATAAAGTCCTGAAAAGAAATGTAAAGTTTTAACAAATAAAACTCTTAGGAACTTAAGTTGGAGGATTACAACCAATTCTTTGTATTTAAAAAAAAAATCTCGTATAACAGCTATCCATTAATTTTAAAAATGAAAAATAAGCAGTAACTTTTATTGTAAATAAAATTATTTTTATGTTTGCATAACACCCTCCAATGTTGCCGGTTATCATCAAGATTAAGCAAAACAGTGTATCAATCATGTGGTATTAGCGCATTAAATGGGAATGTATATAGTAGATATAGATAGATTGAAATAGACAATATATAATTATGAACAAACACAAGTATAAAAATTTAATTTTCTCCAGTACGAGAGGTTAAAGGTTCCGTCAATATCAGGTATCTCTGGAATCAGGTCAAGTTACTCGAAGTGAAAAAGAGGCGCAACTTGAGTTCTGGACAGATATAAGATTACGATCCGTAACTGTATTGCGCCAGTCGGGCTCTTCAGATAGTTGCTTCACAGGATATATTTCCTCGTCTCTCGTGTATTAAAAAAGTACTAAAACAATTAATTTAAATATTTCGAAAATAATTATAATATAAATGGATTTTTTAGGAAGTTTGATTATATTAATTTTTTTTAATTGTTGAGCTGAAAAAACTTCCAAGATGAATATAATCTATTCTATATTTTTCATTGTACCTGAGCCTATTTTTGGTGAATAAAGTTATTTAACTAGATAGCATAATTTTTAGAAACAAGTTGAGTGCAAAATGCTAAAAATGATTGTATCAAATTTGTTTAGTCTGTCCATCTGTGCATAATAAAAATATTCTAAGCTAAAGACTTAACAAATTCATAGGTTTTATGGCTCAAATTACACAATGATATTCCAAGAATGTTTAGTTGAACTATTTGAGTTTTATATATTAAAGATATAGTCCGTTCTTTTCTAAATTTGTAACGGAATTTTTGATCTAACAGTTGAATTCAGATTTTTAATTTTCATGTCTAGAACTATTCAGATCCGCAGGTTCCACAAAAATTCGTAGCCAGCCTTAAACACCCCTTTATGCACGGCCTAGCTATGAGATCTCAAATTGTGTTCAGGCCAGAGGCTGAACCTAAAAGATTCTAGGTTTAAATGGGGAACCCTCCAACACTAGGGAACAAATGGCGCCATGTAGGAAAATAAGGGCAACCAGCCCTGGTAGGGTTAATCCCTTGAGGTTAAAACCTGAGGATGCAACCAAGAACGGACCCCACTCTTACAAGCGCTAGAGGCAATATGTCCAGGTAAACAGGATGAGTGTGACAATGGGGACACCCCATCTCAACAAGACGAATAGGTGACCTCTTTCAATATTGGGTTCCTGCCGCTCACTTAAAGTAAGTGAGAATCATACATCTTTCGCTAATCACAAACGGTGGCCCATCATTATCAGCATCCCTTCTCAGCAAATTACTTCTCAGCTATCTAAATTCTCATAACAGAATCATTAACATTATTATATACTTTTTTGGCTTACCCCTTTCTCTACCAGCTACTTTATTTTTATTTTCCTCAACATATATTACTTTATTTTATCTATAATTTTCTTTTGTAACTAAATCCTAATTAAATTTTAAAATGCTTTGTCCAGATGATGATCGCCCAGATTATTAGTTATTTTCTATTGTCTAATACAAATGATCATTATAAAGCAATTGCTGGAAACAATTCCTTATTAGGCATTGTCAGGGGCCAAGTTCCCTGAGACAGTATATAATTTTATTGTTTATTTTATTATATTTTTATTATTGCCCATCCTTTGGCATATAATGTCTCTTCTTTAATACCCAGTATCCGTTAAGGCAATGGCAAGATCAAGGCCTCATTGACATTGTTAGAGAACAAGTCCCCTGAGACAGTATATAATTTTATTGTTTATTTTATTATATTTTTATTATTGCCCATCCTTTGGCATATAATGTCTCTTCTTTAATACCCAGTCTCCGTTAAGGCAATGCCGGGATCAAGTCCTCATTGGCATTGTTAGGGAGCAAGTCCCCTGAGACAGTATTTTATTGTTTATCAAACTGTCAAGCTCTGAAAATTTTACGATCACCCAGGAAAGCGGAACCAGGCTTTCTATTTAATACTGGCTGGCAATCTTGGTAAGTTCAATTTTCAAACGCCACTGCCTCCACAACTGGTATAATTAATGGTTAATATAAGCTTACGGATAGCTGAATCTGAACTGTAAAAATGAAGTGATATTTTCTAGGGGAGCATCGTAATTAATAATTGCCTAAACTGTTACTTGAATACAGTCATTATAAAGTATGAATAGACTTTCTCAATAATATTATGTTGATTATACGAATGAGTATGATATTGGTAATAGTTTGAATAAAATAAAGGAAACATGTCTTTTGCGAGAGTTCTCTCAGAGATAAAGTAGTTTTACATTATTGTTGTTCCAGCTACGGCAAAAATTTATGTTAAAATATTCCCTCTCTTCTTACGTACTCCCGTCATAATCTTTCTACCCTCAACCTCACTTGATGCCAAAGATCCATTTATCTATCCATTTGATTTTTATTGCACCATACTTACACATCTTTGTTTTATTTAATTGTACAATATTAATTACTTTTACGTGTTATTATTTGACTAGTTATTAATTCATTAGTACGCTTGCGATTCTAAAAATTATTACTGTACTTATTTTTAGTTTATATTCTATTCATGTACATTTATAAATTCTTTTAGTTTACTATGCTTCATTTTTATTTATTTTTTTATATTAATGTTATATAAATCATCTATTTTACAACTTCATATGTATATTCATATAGTCTTATATGTTACGATGCTGGTATCTTATTCTCACAAGTAGCCCAGTAATATGGGGTCAAACATCGGTCACTTATAAATATGTCGTCTACTTTTGTACCTTTCTCGACCGCTTGATCATCATCCTACAATCATCACATAAAGCTTATAATCTCTAAGGAAGATGGTTCTTCCCATAAAAAACATATTTATAATCAAATTGAAGGGTAAGGAATTCATTTTCAGACTTATTCACTGGAATATAAGTTGGTATCTATATTGAATTAATATCATCGTGTTTTAAATTAAATATTAAAATTACAGTAGATATATTATTGTATCATTTTTATCTACTAATCTAGTAATTAAATAAAATAATTCCCAACTATAATACAGACCTCGAGTACTGAAATAATATTGATAATAATTACTTTAACTCTTATTTGTCATTCAATTATTTTATTCCATTATATTTGTTACTATTTCTATTAAATATTGTCCTGCTATTTATTACTCTAGTTCTACTTTTTAATACTTTTTGTTCTTTATTTATATTTTATTAACTTTACTTGTTTCTTTCTTTTAAAACAGTTCTGTATACTTTCTTACTCCCTTTGTATATTCATTCTGATTTTCTTGTCATATCTTACAATGTTTTTATCTCGTTTTCATTTAGCCCTAACAAAGCCATTCAAAGTAGTGTGAAACGTGGGTTACCATTATATAGTTTGTTTTTACTATTTTGTATATTTGTTAATCACCACCTATCTACCTATCTTCCAACAATCTACTTCATACGGTCAACCAATTCTTCCAATATAAGTTAATATTTGTTTGCATTATTATTCGGTAAAAAACAAAAAAGGTGTTCATCAATCCAATTGCTAGTTGTTGAGAAATTTTGAAGAGATTTCTGAGAAATAGAAGATTTTTTTTCTTATTTGTATGGTTTCGGCATCAATCAATAAAAAAATAGCAGAACAATAATTGTGACTAATCTACCATCGATAGGGTGGGCTACATGTTAACTATGTTTTCATTTACCACCAACCACCTCCTTTTATTATTAGATCAATTTCAAATTATTAATTCTTCTGCTCTATAAAAATCGTCAATTCCATCCCCTTACATATTCCCTTTTAATCCGCTCCTACCTCTCTGATAGAACCTTTAAAGTAAATCATAACCTAGCCTACTCATCTCTATTTTCTCGGTCTACCGGTGTTCCTCAAGGTAGTATCTCAGGTCCCATTCTCTTTACGGTTTATACAGCTGACATCCCAACCCACCCTAATACAGTCATAACAACATACGCTGATGACACGTGTATACTATCTGTAAATTGAAGAATGGGGTCAAAACTGGAGTATTAAAATAAATCCCAACTAATCCCACTAGATTACCTTTACTCTCCGTCGTAAACCTCTACCGTCCTGTCCTACAGTATCCTTTTAAAATACTCCACTCTGTTGAACAGATTCGCTACCTAGAACTCCATCTTGACAAGAGACTTACTTGTAATCCACATACAAGACTGAAACGACAAGAAACTGCTCGTAGATTTCGATTGCTACAACACCTACTTGACAAACGCTCTAAACTTCCCATTCACTACAAAAAATTATTATATACTATGATAATCAGATCCATTTGGACATATGGAATTGAGCTCTGGGGATCAACCAAACCATCAAATACCTCCCGCATCCAATCCTTACATTCCAAAATCCTACGTAAAATTCTTGATGCTCCTTATTACGTTACAAATAAACTCATCCACAAAGACCTTTTCATTACAAACTCCTTACCCATCCTAACGCATTAGTTCTTAATCTCTCATTCTTAACAATCCCTGAGGCGTCTGAAAAGAAGATGACCATGGGACCTTCTAATTTAAATTAATGCTTGAAGTACCACCAATGGGTGGTTCCTTCCCAAGATTTTCAAGTGTTTGAAACATTCATCCAATTTACTTATTGTATTTATTATTTTATACAGTTGTAAATTACATTGAATAAATATAAATTACAAAAAAAATTAATTCATTCATAAAATTAATGGAACAGTGAAACCACAACAACAAACCCGTGTGTTCTAACATCAATTTTTGGCCAAGTACGCTGTACCATGTTGGATTTTCTTCTTCTTTACTTAAAGGCAAAGACGTGAAAACGGATCTCATTTGAAAGTTGCGGAGAGGGGTGCGTGGGGACGGAGACAGGCCTATCGACTAACTTTTTTAATTTTTCCTACACAGTGAAAACTTTTTTAATTTTTTACCATCTGTTGCACTACCAAACGGAATGTTATATTTTTGAAATAACGCCCATTGGTACATGGCCCAGCTAAAATCCTATTTTCCCATGAATTCTTAGTATGAATAGAAATGGTTTTTTACCTACGGGCACATATATAGTTTATTTATCAGGTAGGAGCATTTAATTTTTTAAAAATCTTATTATGTTTTTTCATTCAATATATTGCCTGTTGGATATAGTTAATAAATAATATCTAAAATAATGTCAGTATAAAGTAATAATCAGTACGTAGTATTTTAGTATAGAATTTCAATTGAAATGCAATCGATTTAAATATTGCACAATCGTAACAATTGATGTTAACTATTTGGATTTCTAATATAATAGTGTCCCTTCATATGTTTCGAAAATGCAGAAAAGTATAAATCTATTTGTTTTTAGATCGTGAACTCCCATATCGATTTATATCAGCTTTTGAGATTTATTTGACATTAGTACTACTAACTAGTAATTTATACAGTTGTTTTGAAGTACAAAACGTTCAAAACAACTGTATAAATTAAGCTGAAAAACCATAAAATCTATATATCTTTAATAACTCTTGGAATAATTAAATATTAATAACTCTAGTAAATAGTGTTACTTGTTAATAAATAATTTTAATTATTAATCCTTCGAAAATAATTCTATATTAAATAGTGAAAATAAAAAACGCGAACGCGCGATTGATAAATCAATATTTATATTTTCCGCGTCTCCGAAAACATATAAAGGGACCCTGATTAGTTATAAATTCGAAAACATAAATAAATCAAAAACGCCCGTCCAATTGGTAAATCTATATTATTTTCATTTTTCATACCTCACAAAACTTTTTAAGGTATCTCAATATTTTAGGATAGCGAAAATTAAAAAATCGAACTGAAAATAAACAGGATTTTCAATTTTTGCACCTCTGAAAATGTATTAGAACAAACTTCTCTGAAAATGAACAAATTAGGATAACAATAATAGTGGAATAAAGAAATAATCATAAGTTAATAAAAGATCATTCCATTGTATCCTAATCCCTCCGATCCCACATCACCACCCTCGAAGAATGGTGCCAAAACTGGAGGATTAAAATAAATTCCAATAAAACCCACCAAATCACATTTACCCTTCGTCGTAAACCTTCGTCTTGCCCTACAGTATCT
>NW_027111282.1:680480-681281 GCF_000696795.3 Halyomorpha halys | reverse complement strand
TCCTTTAGAAATGTTTTTGGAGTTCTATCAATGGGTAGATTCTCCACATGTTTTTATCATGTCATAATATTACTTACAGCAAATTTACTTGTTGTGTATATATGTATATAGTTGTAAATATCAATAAATAAATTATTAAAAAAAAAAAGTTAATAAAAGAAGATTTGCACAATATTTTATTGAAAACTCGGAAATTCACAGCAAGTATGTTTCACTAGTATACGTCATATTTAGCGGACACATCTCTGCTTTGAGAAAATAATGTTTTTAATTTTTTTTTATTTTGTATTTGATGAATTCCATAGTGTGTACCGAATAATTGTGACAAGTATACAAGCTTTAGAATACTCTGCAATAGGACACCAGGAGAGAAAGGAACCTCAGAATACTGTAATATCTTTTTAAAACGTTCATTTTAAAAATAAATCAAATCTTTTTCTTCTGAGATGTACCACTATTCGAGAAAAGTAGCGACATGTAAAGATGTGAACATGAGGACCTCTGGATTAAAACATAGGTAACCTGTATTTCACAGAAAACCGTTCTCCTTTTCCATTTTATGGCGGGTAATTGAACTAAAACGCGGTTCCAGTAATAAATATAACAGCATTGTAGATTTGATTTTATTAAGACGTTAATTTCTTAGAAAAAAAATGACGTAATTATCGCCAATATCCCTTTAATAATACTCCTATTGCTACATTCTCCTCAAGCATTACTTTTTCTCAAATATTTAGATTTTGGTATTGTTAAGCCACCTCAATTCAACATAGTCTCCTTGTCGGAAAGCTTAACTAAAAA
>NW_027111282.1:662784-679909 GCF_000696795.3 Halyomorpha halys | reverse complement strand
AAAAAAAAAAGATTTACATTTTAATTAATATTCATATATATATATATATGGCGTTAACAGGTATCATTTGGAACTCGGTTTTTGAAGCAGACCAATAGATGGTGCTATTTACATATTCTAAAGCAGTAATACTGGACATTATTTTTAACAAAATAATTGAAAGCCATCGAACAACTCTTGAGTATACTTTTAACCTCCTACAATTTTCAATCATAGTTGGGATAGCTTGCTCTAGAATTAATTATAAATAGCTTAATCAGAAACTTGAAAACATTAGCAAGAAATGTGCAACTGCAAACGACATATAATCTTGGATAAGTTAATTACGGAAGTGCCAGTGCCAGACTTACAAAGACGCAATTTGCCGCTTCAGGACGACAGCCAGGTACCTGCAAGTAACATTGCAGAGAGCTGTCAACGCAAAGAATGTCCAGCAGCCGAGGAATTTATAGACATAAATTGAGAAAAGAAATATTTATGATAGTACTTCCTGTGACAAAAAACTATTTTGTTAGACTGTTGACATTTCTTACTGTAGACCATGAAAGAAATTCTTATAAAATACAGTTTTGATGAATCTAACAAAATCTACGAATCGGTTAAGAGAGTTACAACTGTTAAACTTTTTATGAAGCCATTCCAGTAATATTAATTGGTTATATTTATATTAATTTGATTTTTTTTTTGGCTGGTTTAGGCTACTGCTTTGCAGTTTTCTGCATGCAGCTCTTTCGCATCTCTGTTGATATGGTTTTTGGTATCCCACGTGCCTACTATACTAGCATTCTATATTTATAACATCATTAAAATTCTATTCATAAAACAAGATGAAATGGACACGATTTTATCTACCCATTATATTGTAATAACACTGCTACAAGGTTCCAAACATTTCACGTGAGCACTAACCTTCCATTTTCACCTACTAAATTTCAATACACCAGTTCTTGGTTGCTAATTATTTTGAGTATCTGTTACTTCCACATACCGATACATGGAATACATAATAAGAAGTATTTTAATCGTATAAAATTTCAAATTCCAGTTTTCAACGAAATGGGTGGTTTGAGTAAAAATAAACAAGTCTCGCAAAACGGTTTGTATGCTTCTGAACAGCCTAGCTCCAGACAGTAAAGTCGTATGAAACCTAAATTACAATAAAATCGACAATGACACTTTAGAAAACCGATTTTACACATGTTTTAGGATTTTCTCAAAAGTGGATCTGATGATTTTTATTAATCTCCTTAACTCAATCAATAATTAAGAAATCTTCAATATCAAGTGGGTTTTATCCACATTGAAATAGTCTAACAGGGCTTAAATGACGAATTTAAAAAAAATCTTCCTCTAAACTATCTTTAATTTTGCTGATTTGAAACAAATAAACATTTCTTATTCTTAGAAATAATAAAAAACGGATAAATGCAAAATATTAAAGAATTTGGGAAGTATTTAAGGAGAAAAAAAGAAGAATGGAGACTAGTGTTCCACAAGTTCGTAGTGGAAACTACCGAGACTGCTCGATCTCTTCCGATCGCATTCATATGTACACATACATGACATCATACGCATTCATGGATTCGTAAATTTTTGTTCTACTGTTGTATTCTCGGCAGGAACAAATTTGATATCTGTCAGTCTCATCTTAAACTCTAAAGTACGAATTTTCATATTAAGTGAAATTTGTGTGATGCACGCACCGCACCAGAATATATATTTCACTTCTGAAAATAATAACTGATTAATCATACTGACGCTTTCTTATCGCAACCTATCGTTTTTTAAAGTAATTTTTATATTTTATCACAGTGCTACCCATGGGTTTCTCTACTTGCCTGCATCATTCCATTTTGATCTTACGTCAAATTTACTAGATGCATTGTAGTGCATTCCCGCAATACCCGCTCACGGCCTTCAGACTTATATGTAACTGCACATCAAACAATTCTATTCCCTCCTTTATTCGTACTTCTAATTCCCTTCCAATCTTCAAATGACGTATCTTCGACGACCTTCTGTCCACCCAATTCCGGAAGAATAACAATTGAAATTTTCAAATAAGGTGTGTGATGTTTTCTGTATTTTATGTTTCAGAATTTCGTTCATACTTTTAAAATATGTATATTAGCAAAAATTGTATCTTTCATTTATTATATTTAGTTTAATTTTATTCTTATTTATTACCAGAAGTGTTAGTCATCTTATGTTTTATGATATGACATATGGTTTTATTTTATTTGTTCTATTCTTATTTTATATATTCTGTTAATTATTATTGTTCATTTTTATCTTTTTAAATTCATTATTTTATTATATTTTAATTTAATTTTTTTTTGTATTTTACTTAGAGGCGCCAAAGCCCAATTTGACGCCTGAATATTATTCTAAGGGATCAATCCCAGAATAAATAAAGAATATTATTATTATTATTATTATTATGTAAATACAGTTGTAAATAGCAATAAATAAACCATAAAAAATAGTTTTGGTGTGTCATATAATTGATATTTATTTTATTATGTTTATAATGATTCGCAACGGATATTACCAAACCCAGTTTCTAGCATGCATCAACAACTTCCATTCAGTTTCTACTGGGATTTGGAAGTGGGGATAGAGAAAAAACTTATTTGGTCTCAAATTTAATATTTAATTTAAGAGGATATTGAGAAAAACATAAATTAAAATGTTTTGTGTTCTATCAATGCTCAAATCAGCTCAAAACTCAATACATCACATACAGAGTAAATTATATTTGAGGCAGAATAACACATAGCAATACAAAAAAATATATAGTATACTTTCTAAATAAAAATTATCAATTATGAGTGTATAAGTTTAAGTAATAAAGATTATGTTTTACGAAATCCAGTGGGTATTCATCAGTTTAAGAGCTTTGCTAGTCAGTGTATTGAGTTAAAAATATTGTTTATTTATATTGAGCAATTATTGAAACCTTGCCGGACATCAACTTATAATTTTTTTTCTAACCCATGAATGTATACAATTGATCACTAGCTCCATTATATTTTACTATTTTTATGTTTAAGTATAGAGTATAAAATTTTCAATTGAGTCACGGTTTTTTAAGGAAATGGTCATACGTACTTTTAGTATTTTTATCTCTAGATACTATATAAACTTGATAGTCTGCTCCAGAAAGTGCATATGGTTGCATGTGCTCCAATCAATTAGTAAAAATTCTAAATCTCCGTCACAATAAAAATAAAGAATTATATAAATATAGGAGAGAATAAAAAAATTGTCTTCAGTAGGGGGCGCAAAAAAACTGCTAGTATGATTCTATGTTTGATTTAACTCCCTAATATCAACATTTTACGGGCTGAGATTAAAAAAAAAGAAATCTTACTGTTTTACGCCGATTGTTATGTCTCTGAAGTAAAAAACTGCTAAGAAAATTGTCTGTGGTCAGTTAAAAATATAAAATAACTACTTATTCCATTATAAAACAAATAATTATAATTACAAAAATTCATATTTTTTATTCAGAGGGGCGCGCACCTTTCTCTACATCTTCCAATTGTCAAGTAAAATACTAGAATTGTTGAACATACAGATATCTTCTTATAAAATATAACAAGCATGATTGACCCAAACGTCGATCATAATTAAAAATTATTTGGAAAAACAATTTAGAAGAATGTAGGATTTATAATTCATTCCTAAAACATAGTACCATAAATATTAGAATGTAACCGGAAGGGATGGGTTTCATGAGCTTTGGACTGTCTGTAGCTGAGGGAGTTGAGGCGTAGGTCTTAGAAACCTCTGCTGGTTCACGGGGATTGACTTTTATTTCTGTGGCGGTTCCACTAGATGTAAACTTGACTCCTCACCATGGTTAGAATAGGGTGGTACTCTGTAAATACCACTCCCACCGTAAGTCAAAAATGTCCAGGCAACGGGTCATAAAAAAAAAAAAATAAAATAAAATATTGTGGAGCTGTAGCATTTTAATACAAGTCAATGCTGATTAAATAAAAAATGCAAGTAAGACTATGCTCACAGAATTAAAAGTAAAGCAAATGTTGACGTTGTAGAACAAACACTTGAGTGACTGACAAGAAATACTATTCCAGGTTTGGATGTTATTCCCATAATTGGCCCTTAAATTGGTTGTAACTAAGCTCTACTTTCCTCTGGATGTCACCAATATGAGTCGGTCCAATTTAGTAAACGTACGTGTAATTATCTGTACAAGGAAAGAGACATGATTTCCACACAGTTCATCTTTGAATTTTCCTCCTTGAACCAACTGGATCATGGAATATTTCCTTCCTTAATTCAATTGAGTGAATAGTCATCAATTGGCCACATCAAGCATTGAGGGTAGGGGAGAATTGATTTAGATCCAATACAGCTTCACGTAAGTCAATTGCGGAGGCCATTAAAGCTGTCTTCGGTGCTCAATATGCCTTCGACACGGTGTCATACCAATCCCAAGCTACCGTTACGGTAATCCGAACAGATTGGCACTACATAACTCAGAAACGTGTCTTCCACTGATGATGAGCTCTGTAATAATTCTTGGATATTACTAATATTATTCTGTCGCGTTATCATATGTGATTAGTCCATGAATCTTCTACTTCTCCCTGACAACGTCAACTTAATTGAAGAAAAGAGCTCGTTGGAAATGATGTCTTGAAATAAAATCAAACATTTTTTTTTTTTTAGTTTAACACAAAGTTACGAAAATACAAGTAAAATCCACCTTATCCTATTCATGGCTATATACAATATTTATACTCAACCTACAGGGACAGTATAAATATTGCTTTGTCGCCCTCATGCGGAAGAGACTCTAAGAAATCCCAGCGCTTCTCTCTCACCCAGATCACTGGTAGTAAAAGCCACTGGAAACTGGGTGAGAAAGCAAAGCCACATATAGCACAAGAGCCCAAGAGAAAAAAAGGCAGTCATCTCACCCCAATTTTTTATTACTTTAATGAAAACTATGTAAAATTAATAGTGAAAATTGATGAGTCTGCCAAGTATAGGTAGGAACAATGAAGAATATCGGCTGTGTCTAAACGATAAAAAAAAAAAAATTTCATTCGGAGCTCTATATCTTAAAAAGTAGCAACAACACAAGAAAACTTAAGAGAACATCATTTAAAGTAGAGTAAATTTTCTAAAATATGAGCCCTAATAGAGATATTTACGTTGAATATTTCTCAAGATAAAGCTTTTTAAAAATGTTGCATGGAACGTACAGAAAGATCAGTAGTTTGTGAATTTATTTTGAAAAAATCTATATCTCAAAAACTATTTGACGTACAGATGTCTATTAGCACTCAAATTAAAGCTTGTTTAATGAGCTATATAGTAGTTTATAACATTTATTTTCATAAAAGTAGTAGTTTTCATAATATTTGCTAAAATACATTGATTTATAGTTGTTCGGACAAATTTTCATTTGCTAAATTTATATTCATTTGTGAATATCATAAAAACTACTACACCTACGAAGATAAGTGTCATTAAGTACTTTATAGTAAATTAAATTTCCAATATTTTGAGCGTTAACAGACATATGTGCGTCTTATGGATCTAGAGATATATTTTTTTCAAAAGTCCAACATTTTATACGAACAACTAGAAATTAACATTTTGTGAGTTTATTTTGTCAAATATCATAAAAACTACTACTTCTACAAAGATAAACATTATTAACTAACTTATAGCAAATTTAACTAGCTTTAATTATGTGCTGGCAGACATCTGTACGTCCAATGGTTTCTGAAATAAAGTTTCTCAAAAATCAAACTTATTGTTCGAACAACTATAAATAAATTTATTTTAGCAAATATCATGAAAACTACAATTTCTACGAAGGTAAAGATCATAAACTACTTTATAGTACATTAAACTAGCTTTAATTTGAGTGCTAATAGACATCTGTACGTCGAATGGTTTGGATATTGAGATATAGATTTCTCAAAATAGATTCACTAACAACTGATATTTCAGTACATTTTTATGAAATGTTGCTTTTTAAAAGGCTATATCTCGAGAACTATTGGACGTAATCGGGCTATATTATGGCTCATATTTCAGGAAATTACTTTTAATCTTCTTTAAGTAATGTTCTTTTAGATTTTCTAGTGTTGTTGGTAGTTTTTAAGATATAGAGCTCCGAATGAAAAATTAATATTTTTTAAGTGTTTGAAACAGCCGCCATTTTTTATTCCCCCTACCTATACTTGCCAGACTCATCAGTGAGATAACTTTTTTTCTTTCTGGCTCTTATACTAATACCCTCGAGACATGAGTGGAGGAGTTAGTCATTCCCAGAACTCCAGTAGTGT
This sequence comes from Halyomorpha halys, assembly GCF_000696795.3. Classification (NCBI taxonomy): domain Eukaryota; kingdom Metazoa; phylum Arthropoda; class Insecta; order Hemiptera; family Pentatomidae; genus Halyomorpha; species Halyomorpha halys. Next base: position 673,574 of record NW_027111282.1, on the reverse strand, counting down.
ATTCACAAATGTCCTCGGTAAAGAGTGAGAAGAAACCCTCCAAAATGAAACGTGCCTAATCATGTTGATGAGTGTGGTTTCTTACACTCAAATATCCATAAACGAATTCACCGAGGTTGGTTCTCCCATCAAACAACATTTGTGAGCCGTAAATTTAATTTTACAGACGTCAGTTCAGCATTGGGAAAAAGTTAGTTTTTACAGGTTGTTGTTATTTTGTTTTTACCTATCAAAAATAGTTAGTGTACAAATTGTAGTTTTTCAAAAGTAGGTTTGTTTCTTGAAATATTCTTGTCTTATTTTTTTGGGACACTTCCAATTTAATACTGGAAAAATTCGTTTTCTCACATTTTTGATAGGCCAGAAAAACTGAACTTTAATGATCTTTGTGATGAAACCATTTTTCCATAAAAGTGGAGCAACTTTTGTGTATGTTTCATTGAGGTATTGAGATGTATGAAGGTGTAACTAATAGAAGAACAATAATCAAATTAACTGCTATAAATCATAATAACATTGTATTTATAAGAAAAAAATATTTTAATGATGGAAAAATTAAGTTTTAGATTTTCATATCTGAAAATATCAAAATTAAAAAAAAAAAATGTATTCCATTGAATTTAACACACTCAATAGCATAGGAAAGCTTTTGCACGAAATCAAAATAAAAAAAATAAAAATAAAATTAAATGCATCCTGAAAATTAGTCGACTTCAAATAATAGAGAATGAGAAGATCTGACTTCAAATTATTTTATTCTCGTGGCCATTTTCCTTTTAGGCGCCTCGGAGGATTATCAGGAATGAAAGAGGAAGAAATACTAGTGGGTTAGGGTGGATATGAAGTCTATAATGGAAGGAATGATATCTAGTTACGGTTAGATTGGTTACATTAGAAACATTAAGGCCTTCATCTATGATTTTATTTGTGACAAAGTAAGGAGCATTGTGGTTTTTAAGGATTGGATACGAGAGGAATTCGAAGGTTTAGTGGAGCCCCAAACCTCAACTCCGTATGTACAGATTGGCCTTATTACAGTCATGAAGATCAGTCTTTTGTAGTTAATAGGAAGTTTAGACCGTTTGTCCAGTAAGTGCTGTAATAGTTGAAATCAACGTGGAGTTTCCTGTCTTTTTAGTCTTGTGTGAGGATTCCAGGTTAGTCGTTCGTCCATATGTAGTCCAAGGTAGTGGGTCTGTTCGACAGGGGTAAGAGCAACATTAGGGCAGTCGGTTGGTGTACGACGAATGGTAAATGTGATTTGATGGAATTCATTTTAATCCTCCAATTACGACACCATTTTTCGAGGGCTGTGATATATTATCACAATTTTTAAAAAAAATTCATTCCATTGAACCACTAGGTGCCATTTCAAACTTTAATGAGGATTAAAGGAATAGTTGGGGATTCGGCTAAGAGATTAGAATGGTGAACAAAGTTCTGATGAAAGTTAGAAAATCTAGATGGAATGACTAAATCAAACATTAACAGTGATTATTATTAGGAATTATCGTCCATATGAATAAAACCACAATACAAAATAAATGATTGCCTCAACATAAAATAATATTGTAATATATTACAAAATTAATTATAATATATACCATGAATGAATAAAATGGAAGTAATTCCTAGCACAAAGTCCTCAAGTACCGATTCAAGCTAAACGATTTTGCTGAGTGTTCCTCATTCAATTACAACGAATGACGCAATTTCCATTTTCCATTCTCCTTATGCCCCCATTTTACTCTGAAGGAGGAAACGATCGATCGAACCTAAGGAGTCCCTCCAACTCCAGAGAACAAGGCTCTCCGACTCACAAGATTTTTGAAAAGATAAAGAACATGGAACAAGAGGTTTTCCGAAGGGAGTATATTTAAAACAGTCTTTAATTTACTAGCACACGCCTCTAATTTTAATTTTCCCAGGAAATCATTAATTATTACCATTAATTTATTACATTTATTTTTTCAGATGTACATAAAAGAATTTAAAAAATCGGTAACTTTAAGTACAACAAAATGAAATTGAATTTAGAGATAAAAATATGCCTTAAGATTATATCAGCAGTTCCAAAAGTAGGTGCCTCCAAGCGTTTGCCAGGGATGGTGCAAACGAATGGCACTTTCTCAAAATATAACAAAATGCAAATTAAAATAGCAAATATATAGTAAATATAATCAGACCCCTCGGAAGATTATCAGGGAGTGTTAAGGGTGAAAGATTGAGAATTAATGGGTTAGGATAGTTAAGGAGCTTGGAATGAAAAGACGCATATTTGTTTTGGGCCAATTCTGCAACGAATGGGATGTTAAGGTCTTTGTGAATGAGTTTATTTGTAACGTAATAAGGAGCATGAAGGATTTTACGTAGGATTTTGGACTGTAAGGATTGGATGCAGGAGGAATTTGATGGTTTGGTGGAGCCCCAGAGCTCAATTCCATATGTCCAAATTGGTCTGATTATCGTAGTGTATACTAATTTTTTGTAGTGAATGAATATTAATCTAAAGAGATATTTTATGAATCATCTCTAGCATACTAAATTTTAAATTTCGATTGCTAATTCTAATGTTTATTTTTTTAAATGACTCAAATGTCATATGGTCGGTCAACACAGAGGTCAAAACTCTAGGACTTCTGGGAAGTTTCAAGATATGAGTAAACTATTCAACAACCATGCCACGTATGACGTAATTTTAATCAATACTTTGATAGTTGAACAGGCCAGAGTCACCTTGAGCAACTGCTAGAAAAAAAAGAAATGTCCAAACTAAATGATTTAATATCCATAATATTTATACCTACTCACTGATACATTTTGACAGGGCTTAAATACGAAATTACAAATTACGTGAAATAATCACCTATCTCTCATTGTAGACAGTAATAAAAATATATTTATGTAAACTATGAAAGGATTTGATAATTTACTAAAGAAGAAAAAATGAAAAACATTTTCCCAGTTCGAAAACAAATTTTCGAAAACAAGACTGGTAATATATATGTATAATATGCCGTTGCAAACCAAATATTTTTGAAAAATTGGTATCTAACATATAACAACTGAACCATTACGCAACTAACATATAACCAGAAATTTTTATTTGATTTTCTCCGGGTAATAACAGCGGTGTATAGTCTATCCTTCCTTGTATAGTCTAGCGGAACGTTGTGGGTTCGATTCCCACCTGGTGTAATTAACATTTATTTTTCGGTGGTCCCGAAAAATGAATCTTGACACTCCCACCTTCGTTAGTACGCGACGGCAACTCAGGTGGCCACCTGGGGTTGGCAAAAAGGACCACCTGGCCCCCTTGCAGGACTTGTTCCCTCACCAAATACCAAACCCAAACTTTGAATTTCCAATCGGGATTTTTTTTTTGGATTCTGATTATTAGAGTTCAGGTTGAATATATGTTTGATACTTTTTTGGTCCGAAGCATCTTTAGAGTGTGAATCTCCAAGAACTTGTTACTGCACTTGACCATTTGCATTCAAACGGTACGGAAAATATATAAATCCTAAATACAGAATCGTTTCAGAATGTAATTTCCCTCATAATTTGGTCATTATAATCAAAGTCGTTCCTGAATTGAGGTTACATCATGTCTATTATGGCGGATTTTTAAAGAAAATTAGATTTTATAACGATATAGTTTTATATGTTTTTTTTTTTCATTCTCGCCCTCTTTACAGGGGAATAGGCAGCAAACAAGTTTTTGGGGATTTACGCAATCAGGAATAGCGATAGAAGGAGTTTTTAAAATACTTCGCTAAGCAACAGAAAGTTTGATCAGGGGATGTGAAAAAGTCATTTATCATCTAGAAAAAAAATGTTTTACAGTTTTCTGTCATTTTTACGGCTGTACTCTGTACAATTAAAAATGTATATTTATAAATATGATAATAATAAATAATAAGTGAGTTGGAACCAATAAAACAAATTCATAGTTAAAAAAAAATAGAATTATTTTACTGCTCAAGATGTAATCTCATCAGATAAGCATTTTTGGTTATTTACTCCTTCCAGATAAAAAACAAATTAAACATTTTATTTCTCGAAATTTCGGTAAAAGCGAGAGAATTGAGAAATAGCTTATAATGGCTACCCTGAAGAGTCGTCCTCACAATAAAATACATTTTGGGAGTTAAACCAATTTAAAATGTTTTGAAGAAATTTAGTTAGGCCAAATTTAGTTCTATATGTTTTTTCGTTTCCATTTTTCGCCCTCTTTACGGGGGAATAGGCAGCAAACAAGTTTTTGGTGATTTACGCAATCAGGAAAATTTTAGATTAAAAAAGATTTATCTTCAAAATGTGTAAACCAAGCACCTCATTGCAGTGCGCTGAAGAAGAACTGGAGAGGGTTAGAAAATTAACAATACACCTAAATGACCCTTGAAAAAAAAACTAAGCTAGGGAGTGAACATGTATACTGGTTAACAAGTATATTGCGATCACAACATATCCAGTAGCTCTAATTGAGCAGAAATTAATTTCTACTCAAAGTAGGGTGGTGAGTGAAAGTTGTGTGATCCTCACACTATAGGCATAACCAGAGGGGGTAGGAGGGGGTAGCCCCCCCACCCAGGAGTGAAAAAATTATTATTTTAAAAAAATATTTTTTTCAAGCTAATACTAATTGTAATAAATAATAAACTACTGGAACAATATTATATAATGTTCTTAAAATTTTGGTTTCATTCTCTTCCGTGCTAAAATGTCACAATCTGGTTGACTATGACTTGCCTCCTTCCCTCTAGTTTTAATCCTGGATACGACCTTGGCGCGCACCACACCAATTTTTTTCTTAAATCCTCAAAATGCTGACTATTGTTGTCTCAAAACCACATTTTGTTCTTTTATTTATTGTAGTTTTTCTTTAATATTAGAATGTCAGCTATTAACCATTTAAATATGAGGAGCTTACCATCGCCTTCATTCCAGTAAACAGAATTTGAGAAGAGGTGTCGGAAGATGCCAAGAACTCGTTTGACTGGATCGCGTAGATTGACTAATTTCGCTCACTAACTGATTTAATCGGTTCAGTAAGTGAATTACTGAGCTAGTGAGAACACGGACTGAATAATAAGAAATTGATGTCATTAGGAAAGATAAATTGTATAATATATTTATAACTGTAATAATTTTTTTAAAAAATAAAGGCAAAATTTAATAGACAGTGTTACCAACACGCTTCTTACTATAATTATTATTATATTATAAACAATGATCAATATATTTCGTCTACTTGAAAGGTCTATTGATAAAAATACAATCAAGGCTAGTGTTAAATTAAAAAAAAATTGAAAATAAAAAACATTTTTTGTTTGTTTTAAACTTTTGAATGCTGGTGAATCGTGATTAATTAACCCGATTAGATTAAATTATGATTTTAATTATTCAAACGACCATTCGGGCTCCTTTAATGGTTTATGATTGAAGATTCTATTATAAAAATATTACAATAAGAGAAATACTCTTTTGAAAAGATAAATAATAATTATTCTAAATGATTTTTTTTTTGTCACACTTTTGTATTAAATGTAGCCTCCTCTAAAAGATGCTCACATGGCTATTCTTTTATGGGAAGATGATTTTTTTTATTTTTTTTTTTCGAGTGCGAAACAAAAGAGATTGGGCGTTTTTCCTGGGCCTTTAAATCGTTCCTAATCTTCTCAAAAACTCTCCCGATGCCTCATCCTGCCATTTTTCTTCCACCTCATATTTAATATTATATACTGAGGGTTATGTTATAGTAGGTGGCCAACCTATTTTTACCAGAGTGGGAGAATCGAATTTTCATTCCGGGGAGGGGCGCCACTAAATATTAGTCAATCCACTCAGGCCGGTATCGAACCAACACCCAAGAGGACGCCTCGGCTACGAAGTCCACTCTGTTCTTAGTTCTATCACTATTTAAAGTTTAATTATTATTAATGACTAATCCCACTCACATTTAAATATTAAAAGAGTATAAATTGCTGTTGTAGCACTACTATGTAACCAAGGAGAACTAGTCAGAAATGTTTTATTAAAGCTGATATGAAACTTTATTTATTTATTTATTTTATACTATTATCCTTGTTCAAAAATTGATATGACTTCGATTTTATTTTATATGCATATTGTAACAATCAAAATCATATTTTGATCAATTTTCAAGGGTTTATAAATTTATTTTTCACAGGTTAATTTAAAAATAAATAACAAACATTCAAATCATGCATTATGTATAATCATTGTTCTTATATTTATGAATTCAATAAGCTTTTATTCCATTTTAGTTTCCGTTGAAAACTACTCGTTTCAGTCCAGCAACTTCGATATGGTTCAAATATGAATAGATCATAACATTGTGTGCTAGAAGTTCATGAGAAAATATACTGCTGGGATAGATAAACCTGAGATAATCTAGCGGTTTAAAATATTTTAACTTCAACATTTAAGATTTTTTTTTTTAATTTTGTTTTTTGATAGATTTATTTATTGATACATATTACAATCTGCCACACAGTTGTGGGCAATAGGTAATAGTGATGAATGATCTCATACATACTAAAATAAAAAAAAAAAGAAATAAATAAAAATAAAATAAAAAAAAATAAAATAAAAAAAGTAATAATAATAAAAAGTCCTTTAAAATATATACAAACAGAAGAATAGGCAAGATGAACATAATCAAACTATCTGTATGAAAAATAAATAAATAAAATAACAATGATAAAATAATATATACAATATTTACACAATCGACCTGAGGATCCCTGAGTCCACTCTATCCCCCACGTGTGAGGGGTAGAGCGGAGCTCAAGAGATCCCAGTGCATCTCTCTCGCCGCATCACTGGTATTTAAGAAATGACCATTAAGTTTCCAAATACTGTTCAAATCTTTACTATCTTCGGATCCCTCAGCAATTTCTGACTAACCGACCTTTCCGTTCTTCTAATGATTTTGCCTAGATACTTTTCTTTAATTTTCTTAGTAGTTATCTTTGGCATTTATAGATTTTGAAGTAATACCCAGGCTTCATTATTTCTTTATTTTTTTTTTATTATATATTTATACCCTGCTCTATTGACGTTTCGGGATATAAATTTTATGCTCAGACCTCATTTCACAGTTCTTTAGGCATTCATTCATTCGTTGCATTCCTCAAATCATGGTACACACTACTCCTTTTTTTTATAAACAATATCAAACTTAAATGATTTTAATTAATTAATATAATCAAATAATAATAATGAATTTTAAAATATTCACTAATCATTGGTTGTACGATTCAAATTAGTACGTACCATGTTATTTTAATAGTTTTAAATAGGAAAAACAAAATTAATAACAATAAAGCAATCTCTAAGATGATAAAATAAGCACAAGACAGTTTCAACGAGTATAACGGACAAGAGGAGCCGATGTGGTGTTCCCAGCAATGGATTTCACTAATTTACATTTTTATTATATTATTATAGATATTTTTTATTTCCCTTAAAACGTTTTCAGTTTATTACAATGGTTTGTGACTAAAATAATGAATTACATTTTACAGCAAACAAACTCTCTATTTGTTGTACTCATAACTGGTCGCCCTCAGATATTCCAACAATGCTAATCTGATCAGCTTTTAAGAACATAAATGGATTAAAACATTTCTACAACTCAATACTGTCTTTTGATTCTTTTTTTCATAATGAATTCCAACAGATGTTTGAAAATGATTTTTGTGAATTTTAGATTTCAAATAGTCATTGAACGAGTTTTATCATTTAAATAACAAGTCTATAATGTTTAAATAATGAAAAATTAGATCAAAATGGAACGGAAAGGTGTTGAGTTGAATTATACGATCCAAGAAGTTAGGATAAAAAAGAATGTAAAAAAAATTAATATGTAAAATGAAGGTAAAAAATGTTGTTTATTTTCTTACTTCTGTACTGTTTAATTCCGAGTTTTTATTCAGGCTAAAAAAACTATAAGTATTCCGTTGAAAAATAATAAGCTAACAAAAACTCAGTTTAGTAACGAAATGAAATAAAAAGAAAAATCTTCTACAATTAAGTAATAAAATAATTCAAAACATTAACAATTACTAGCAAAATAAAAGTGTTATTAATTAGTTAACCAATTAAGTAGTAATACACTTTCAATAATTAATAGTATCAGTTAATTCTAGACATACATGAAAACGAAAATACAACAAAAAAGAAGTTTTTTTATTTTTTATTGTTTTATTATCATCACTTCTGATGGAGAAACAAGTATTCCATGGAAGTCTCCAATGTCCTGTCAGTTAATTATTACGTGCATTGTCGTCTCGCAGATTAAATTTTATGTTTTACTTCGTTTCTATAAAACTCATTTCTATTTTTTCACTCCCAAAATGGCTTGTGAATAGCAGAGAGCAAGAAAACTGTATCATACTTATAACGGTAACAGAAATTATCCCATCCAGCTTTTCCAACTACACTAATGAAAAATAAAGGAATTCATAAAGCCATAAAAAAAATCTGTATCAGGCGAATTTACGGGTATCAAGAAAAAATGAAATGGTCCCGGACATAAACCGAAAAAATGTTTAGTATTTGATGGAAGATGTGCTAGAAAAGAATGAATGTATTAGAAAACTAAAGCATTCTTTTTTTCGAAAATTTGAAAAAAGAATAAAAAATTTGGACTTTATCTATAGGAAGTCTGGTGAGTCAATTGATAAAAAATATTTTGAAGTTAATAACTTCCGATGCGGCGAGAGGGATGCGCTGGGATCTTTTGAGCTCTGCTCTACCCCTCCACACGTCGGGGATAGAGTGGGCTCAGGGATCCTCAGGTCGATTGTGTAAATATTGTATATTAGAGTGTAAGTGTGACTAGAGACTAATTATTTTATCATTATGTTATTTTATTTATTTATTTTTCATACAGATAGTTTGTTATGTTCATTTTGTTTATTCTTTTGTTTGTATATATTTTAAGATGTTTTTTTTAATTTAGTTTTTTTAGTTTTTTTTTATTCATTTATTTGTTTTGATATATGTTAGTATGTATGAGATCATTCATCACTATTACCTATTGCCCACAACTCTGTGGCAGATTGTAATATCTATCAATAAATAAAAAGTATTATTTAAAAAATAAATAAATAAATAACTTCCAGTTGAATGAAATTTGTATTAAATTATCATAACATGGTACAACGTTTCGGGACCACTGTCCCATATTCATGTACATTAAACCTCATAATTTCATATAGGAAAACATGTCACACTTTACACTGTTCTCTCTTTTCTACTACAACTTATTTGTGCATCTTCACTTCTCCTTAGCACAGCCATTGAATGGTGTAATATGTGACATGATTTTCTATATGAAATTATGAGGTTTAAAGTACATGAATATGGGACAGTGGTCCCGAAACGTTGTACCATGTTATGATAATTTAATACAAATTTCATTCAACTGGAAGTTATTAACCTCAAAAAAAAAATTATGAAAAAAAGGATGATAACTGTAACCAAATTTGAAATGCAAATTTTGGCTAGTTTAAGAGATTGAAGACCTTAACATCCCTTTGGTTGCAGATTTGGCCAGAAATAAATATGCGTCCTTTCATTTCAAACTCTCTTCCCATCCTATCCCACTCGTTCTTAATCTCTCATCCTTAACATTCCCTTATAATTCTCCCTTGTGTCTGAAAGGAAGATGGCCATGGGACCTTCTAATTTAAATTAATATTTGAAGTACCACTACTGGGTGGATCCTTCACAAGACTATCAAGTGTTCGAAACCTTCCTCAAATTTCCATATTGTATTTTTTATTTTTTTTTTTGTACAGTTGTAGATTTCAATAAACAAATGAAATAAAATAAAAAAAGATTTCAAAAACGTGAAAACTATCTGCTTGGAGATTGAGATGAAATTTTCGATCACATAAAGTTAATACAACAAAGAATAAACCAACGATAACATTAATTATATGTGGCGCACATAACTTAATAAGTTGGGTGAGGAAGAAAGAATAAAGAAACAGAGGAAAACGATGGTAAGAAAAAGAATAACAGACAGTTAATATAAGAAACATACCGCCTGAAGCCAGGTCCCAACCCCGTATAAAGGTATACTAAACTTTATACTTCAGTTCTTACGTTGTATACAAGCATTTTTGCCAACGGTCCTTCCTAACGTGTTTTGTAATTCACGTTTTTCTCACTTTCGCTAGTTTACCCTGTGTCGGGGCCTGGCTCCAAGCGGCATGTTTCTTATATTAACTTTCTTTTATTCTTTTTCTTTCCATCTTTTCCCTCCTGTTTCCTTATTCTTTCTTCCTCACCCACCACGTCTAATTATTGTTCTTTGTATTACTGACTACACCAATGATATATAATTTTTTATATAATTCTTTAATTTTGTCATTCTTCTTACATATTTAGTTAATGATACGTAACTTTTTTTTTTTTACATTACTTCCATTTTGAATATTTTTCAACTTGTACATAATATATAATATAGTATATTCATTTAGTTTATTTTCGTTTCTTCATCTTTATTTTTATTCATTTACTTATTTTTTATTCTTTCATTCTTAATTTTAATTTTATTGCATTGCTAATAAGTTTTAATATTTTTGTAATATGACACTATAAATTTACTCCAATACTACTTCCGTACCTATATTATCAGTGATATTCTTAAGCATGTTATTCTGTATTTCTTTTTATTAATTATAGTTGTTGTAATCGTTGTTTTGTTCATAGCTCTGACTGATTGTTACGATAGCCCTAGAAGATGGTTG
>NW_027111282.1:657664-662239 GCF_000696795.3 Halyomorpha halys | reverse complement strand
TATATATATAAAAGTTTCACTTATTTGCGCAGGGCCATGCTAATCTTCTCTGTATCGTTCCAATTTTAGTATATGTACTGCCGAAGCGTGTACATATATACATACCCTTTAAATTACAAATATTAGAAAAATGGCAGGCCAAGTGGGATGAAAGCTCTCCGAGTAAATTAAAAGAAATAAAACAATCAGTAAAACCATGGTCAACATCCTACCGCAACAGCCGTATGGAGGAAGTTGCTCTAGCCCGCTTCAGAATGGGTCATACTCTCCTCACGCACTCTCACCTGATCATTTATCAGAAGCTCTCACAGATGAGGAAGCTAAAACTACATTAGTATTTGAATTTTTAAAGGCACATCGCCTTCTTTATAAATTATAACTCCTCTTTGATTTTGATTATTTTTTTTTTACTTTTATCATTTCATAGGCGTATTCTGGTCATCAAAGAGGTTTTTACGCCTTTAAGCAATAATCAACAACAACTTATTTGTGTTCTTCACTTACCACACACCCAACCACCTTCTCCTTATACTTAAATATTTTTTTAAACCTATTTGTGTGTTCTAACTTATTTATATGTTCTTTAAATTTATGAATTAATTCTTTTTAATTTCTTTAAATTGTTTTGTTTTTTAGTAAAAAAAAAGCAGTAAAAATCACAGCAGCTGATTTTGTGTCTGCTTTATTTATGCGTTGCCATCTATTGATGATTTTTGTTAATTTGCTTAATTGATCGAACGGTTTGCTGCAGATCACTGAAGAGGAGAGGTATGAAGGAGTGAAAGAGGGGGGACAATGTATTTGACGAATTAGTAAATGTTTATGGCTTTGTGCGAGAAGGGGAAAAACAAATACATTTATATAGAAAAAAAAATGTATTTTATTTAGTTTATTGATAATTATTGTTTGAAAAACGGAATATTTTAATGTATTATAGTGCATATATGTCCAATTATGGATTGATGGGTACGCCGTGTGTTATAGCATCCTAATGTATCTGGGCACTGCTAACAGTGGAAAATGTTTAATTATTTTTAAAGAAATTAAAGGAACTTTAAAAGAAATATTTTCGAAAATTCTGCCTTTAAGCCCTGTCAAACTATTTCAATGACATCGAGTTGAGTCTTATTTTAAATTAATTTACAGAGTTCAATAAAAATCGTTAGAACCATTTTGGAGAGTAATAGTAAAAAAAACATAAAATTGAACTAGACTGTTCACACACGATTTTAAAACGTGTTTTTTACATTAAAACTGAAATTCGAATTTTCCACGACTCCAATACTTCTCTTTAATATAATTCTTATATAGGTAATTCAAAATAAAAATGATCGGGTTTGAGGCTGAATCAAAAATATTACACCTTTATTCCCAACAAGTTTAGTTTAGATTTTACTAAAGTAAACGGGATATCCCACATGTTGAAGCTGTGTAGATATTCGAATAATCTGGTTTCCTCTATGTATAATGTTCTAAAGCTGGAGCAGCAAACCCCAAATGATCTCAGGTATTCAAAGGGTATTTTGTGGTTAGGTGGGCTGTGCCTCTATCGCATGGGTAGGAGACATGACAATGTTGTTTAATTTACTGATTAAACAACGGTAAAAAATTCATGGCATTTTTTAAAAATTCTCTACATCTATCCTGTATCATTTTTTTTCTCGCAACTTTATGTTTTAATTTATTATTATAAATGTTACTATGACGAAGCCTTTGTTCATTAAAAAATGTATTTTTAAGACCGTAAAAACATCATAAAATAATATCACAATAAAAAAATAATAATTATTATTTAACTTGATCTCTATAATTTAAATAGAGAGTAAAATTTGGACTGTTAATTAAATTAAAAATTTGGATGGAAAGTTTTCATTTTTAGAAACTTTGTGACTTCTCACCGACTTGAGTATAAAAATTGTGCCAATATTAAGCAAGCATTATGTAATAATTGGTATGAAAGGCCGGAATATTAATGAGAGAATTACGATAAATTGGAATCATCATCATAAATCTCACATATCAGTATGTAATCTTATCAGATTAAGATAAAGGTGTTAGTTACACTTCAATTTTATTTAAAAAGTTCTGCTTACTCTACTTTAAAAGGTACCGTACCTAAGATTTTCCACGCATTGTCGGAAATATTGATTTTCTTTGCATTGTTGAAACAATTTTTTAATCTTCCATTTGTGCTTACAAAATCCTGACGTATCTTTACTTCATTGAATAATTTAACATTTATGTAACTTAGTTGTAAGACTCAATATAAGATAAAATGAATTTTATTAATCTAATGATCTAATCGATGAAGAATTTCCGAATTATAATTTGATACCTTCTTATCGTTTTATCCAACTTTATTGTATTTATTTATTGATTTGTTAGCAAATCTGCGTTTATAAAATGTGGACGAAATCTGTACATCAAGAAAATGTTTAATTTTGGAAGTTAGTCTTGGTTTTCTTTTCGGTTATCAAGACAACCTAGAGATTAGATAATAAATAGAAGAGCCATTATTGTCAAACGGAAGTTATTAAGACAATATGAACTTGAAAGCTTCTATAAGACCCTGACGTTTGTATCTTGCATTCCAATACCCGACTCAATATCCTACTATAAAATGAGGTGAGATTGTGCCATGTGGGCCGAAAATAGGCTTAAACGTAATTTAGCAAATACGTGCCCTCTGGGAGCTTGTTATTAAAGCTATTAATCTTGTTATTAATTTCTCTTAGAAATCAAAAAGGGCTATCACATTCCTTTAATACCACATTAAGGCCCCATTTACTTTTATTATTATTATTTTTTTAATAATATTGTTTCTAATCACTTCATGAAATATTGTGAATTTGTATTATTTTACCTATTTTAACTTAAATAATAAAATTACTTCATAGGGCGGTGCTTTTCTATCCCCCCCTTTTTTTTTTTTTTGTTATTTTGTTTTCCATAAGTAGTGCTCCGACCATTTGGGAATCAGGGCATATTTCTTTTTTTAAGCGTCTAAATAAAAATAAAATTCATCGATATAAAAAGGTTTTTTTTTTGTTTTTTTTTTTAATATTTAGTTTATTTCATTAATTTATTCAAATTTATTAAATTGTTAATATTTGTTTTTAATTATTTATAGTTTTATTAAAACAAAATAAGTGAAAAATAACTAGAAGTGGTGTGATTCAAAGTAAGAAGTGTTAGAATTTATCTCAGCTGAATCGGTGTAAACAATAAAGGAGAAAAAAAGAGCCGTCTCATTTTAGCCAAGATTATACTAAGAATAAAAAAATATTCTTACCAACCCCAACCCCTCAATATTTTTTTCTATTCTGAAATAGAAAGTTAAAATGTTTACTTATCTCTCTCCACTGAATTCATCCGAATATGTTGGTAAATTAAAAAAGAGCATAGAAAAAAAAATGGCACAATCTCACCTTATTTTACAGTATATGTATATCAATAGATCTAATTCTATGTATTCAAAAAGGTGAAGGAGTTTATCTTTCTCGGATGCCTTGTTATACTAGATAATAATGTGAAACAAGAAGTCAAAGGGAGAATTATGGTGGCTAATCACGCGAACTTCGGCTTTACTCCGTATTATAGAAGCAGGGCCTTGTCTTGGAAAACTGATATGAACACTTCAATACAACCTTTCCATTTTTTTATTATAATTACCCTAGATAACGGCCAATGCAATGGATTTCCAAATTTTCAAAAATAAAAAATATTATGTGCAAATAGCAAATAAAAACAAGTAAAAAAAAAATTTATTCGTGCCGACGTTTCGACCTGAATCTCAGGTCTTCATGAGGGCTAAAAAACAAAAAAGAGATAACAGCCATTATTCAGATAAATATAAAAATTAAAATAAATAAATAAACTAACAAATTTATAAATATACATTAGAATGAATTGAATATAAAATATTTGATTAATAACCATAGAAGTAGACAGCAATAAATTGATAAAAAATAAAGATGAAATTAATAACATAGAGGTAAGAAGATATGTATGTAATATCTAAAAAACTGAAAAACAATTTAAATCAACATAATGAAAAGAAAAATGAAATACATGATACAATCGGTAAGCAACTTACATATGAATTATAATATGTATATACACACACTCATATGTGTGTGTATATATATATGATACCATGTTGATACAATACTTCTTTCACACAGTTCATTATGTTTATTTAAATTGTTTTCAGTTTTTTAGGCATTATTTACATGTCTTATCTTATACATATCTTCTTACCTCTACATTATTATATTTCATCTTTCATTATTATCAAACTGCTACAGTCTACTTCAATGGTTACTAATCAAATAGTTGACCGTATAATTAAAAATATGAAAAAGATGGTCAGGGTTGCGGTCAAAAACAATATAGTTTTCAACCATTTATTGTTGGACGTTTCGTCCCACTTTGTAATGCTTCATATGGGCTGTTCAAGACGAGAGGTTAAACAGACATTGACCAGATATATATGGTGGATTATGAAGCCCTACAAAGTGGTGTGTAAATAGTTTTCAGCTATTTATATATAACTACATATATAATAACTATATA
>NW_027111282.1:656155-657539 GCF_000696795.3 Halyomorpha halys | reverse complement strand
TTTTTAATTTTATTATTTTTTTTTAAATTTTATTATTTTTTTTTTTTTAATTTTAGTATGTATGAGATCATTCATCACTATTACCTATTGCCCACAACTGTGTGGCAGATTGTAATATCTATCAATAAATAAATATATCAATTAAAAAAAAAGCCCTGATGAAGACCTGAAATTCAGTTCGAAACGTCGGCACGAATAAATAATAATGTTTTGTTTATTAGCTGACTGCACCCCCCGACCAACTTCTCCACATATTAATGTACAGCCAACTATCAACAGCTCATAATGTAAAAAAGATTATTTTGAGGAAAGTTGAAAAATTGGTATAGCCTTAGAAAACTATAGGATAAAATATTTGGGCTTTGCATGTCAAATGGGAAAAAGTCATTTTCAAGCAAACAGATTACAGGACCCACGTAATCATAACCGATTATTAACGCAAGCCTAATCATAGTGGTAGGTTACCTTACATTACTTAAGTATTTATATAAATATTACTCCTATTAAGAGAATTTTAAGCTGTAAATTTTATACATCTAATCCAACGTAATTACCTACCAACTTTGTTAAAATAATAATTAAAAACTTTTTACTCTAAGCACTAACTCTGAGAAATTCCACACTGGCCTCATTACGGGAGTAGGCACGAAAAAGTTGACTAATTAACATCAAGCTAAAACTTTTATAAGGGTTGCATAATACCAGTTCCTACAACAATAGACTTAGCTAAAACATATACTTAATTTTTAAGTAATGAGGGATTACAAAGCCGCCCGACTTGTTTAATTATATTAGACAAAACATTTACCCTCAAAAAGCTTTTAAAGGGATTTGAGAAATATTTATATTCCAAAATCAGTCATGATCAAAAGTTATTTTTAACCAAATTATGGTAGTGATGGGTTTCCAACATGAGAAATTAAAGGATACAATCGTATTAAATTATTATATTATATTTTGATTATACAATACAACTGGGTTTTTATACGTACGACTTTACTTTACTTTATTACTACTTCCATAATAATTAATTGTTTATATTTTTTAATTATTATTTCAATAAAGTTGGTAGGTAATTACGATGAATTAAATGTACACATATTTACAGCTTAAAATAGTCTTAATAATAATAAAATAATTTTAAAAAAAGTAACCTACCACTCAGGCTTTTGTTAGTAACCCAAATGATGAATACAACATTTTGTAGATTGCCTACAATGCTAATGACGTAAAAAACATATCACCATCCACTTTTTATTTCAAAATGGCGTACTATTAGAAGATTCATTCGTGCATATCTCGGTCGTTTATGAAGTTAAGGAAAAAAAGATAAAGTTTTATGGAATTATTATTTCATAGCCTATTAAAATAAAAAAGAATATAT
>NW_027111282.1:647145-656060 GCF_000696795.3 Halyomorpha halys | reverse complement strand
TTTTCTGAAGGCACATTAGACTTGAAGTCTATACGTGAAGTGAAGTTATACATGGCACCCGGTCTGTGAGTTGCTTCCAGTAGACTGACGGTCCTCCTAAACCCAGGGGGGGACAGTTCGAAGTAAGCTCAAGGGGATTATCCTTTTGAACAAATGTTACAAGTTAATGTAAATATTCAAACCACTTTTATAATTTTTTTTTATTTATTGCCATTTACAACTCTATTTACATTCAAATTATGTAAATTTGATGTAAGATCAAAATGGAGTGATACAGGCGTTTAGAGAATCTACCCATTGGTAGTACGCTAATGACGTTTTACATTAGAAGGTCTCGTGGCCATCTTATTTTCAGGCTCCTAGGAGGAATGTCAGGAATGGAAGAGGAAGCAAGGTTAGGAACTAGTGACTTTGGATGGTCAGGGGGTTTATAGTGGAATGAATGATATCTGGTTCAGGCTAGATCGGTTTCATATGGGACATTAATGTCTTTATGTATGATTTTATTTGTGACAAAGTAAGGATTATTAAGGATTTTACAAAGGATTTTGGATTGTAAGGACTGGATACGAGAGGAATTCGAAGGTTTAGTGGAGCCCCAAAGCTCAACTCCGTATGTCCAGATTGGCCTTATTACAGTTATGTAGATCAGCCTTACAACGTTTGTCCAGTAAGTGTTGCAAGTCGAAACCGACAAAAGGGACAGTAATCTTTTGTCTTCTGTTAGGATTCCAGGTTAGTCGTATGTCCAGATGTAGCCAAGGTCGCGGATCTGTTCGACAGAGGTAAGAGCAACGTTATTAAAGGGAAATGTAGGTTCCTAAATTAGAGACCCTTTTTAAAAAAAAAAAAGATTAAATTTAACACTCACTTATATACATAATATATAGTAAGGTGAAATATGCGACCATGCAAAATTTCGAATTCGAGTTTTTGACGGAAATAAACGTTTTGATAAACCAGAATGGCCACATTACAGAATCGATTTTATGCTTTTTGGGAGATTTTCTCAAACATGGCTCAAACGATTTTGATTAAACTTAGTATATCAATGTACAATTAAGTGAATTCTAATATCAACTTAGGTCTTATCCTCTTTGAAGTAGTATAACAGGGCTTAAATGATATATATTTTTTTTTTACATCTTTCTCTAAAGTACCTTAAATTTTCTTTATTTGTAATAAATTATCAGTTCTTAATTTTAGTAATAATAAACAAGGGATAAATAGAAAATATTAATTAATTTAATGAATAATTAAAGGATTGAAAAGGAAAAATAGACACAAGAGTACGAATTGGAAAAAACTGTGACTGTTCAAGTGAGTGAATGTTGTGTTGCTCGCACCTCATTAATTTTTTTTATGTAGTGACCCTCAATTCCTTTGTATCAAATCGGTCTTCCTCTGAGAGATAGTTCCAGACTAATAGCTGAAAAACCTCTTCTTCTTCAGACTGTAGTGCTAAAAGAACGAAAATCTGTAGTTTGGGAAACATTTATTTCCGCAATCAGCTATTATTCTCAATTTGTTTTTCATATAATAAAGTCGTTTTCAATGCACTTATTTTATGTTTACAATATAGTTTTTTTTTTTCTGATTGTAAAAAAAATTAAAAGAACTCAAAAATTTAATTCTATAACAAACTTGTAAATTTTAAAATGATTTGAATTTTTTTTTTTTATTATTATTTTCATAAAATGCCTAGTTCATTTAGTATGAAGTAAGACAAATGCAAGAGAATTCCAAAAAGAGAGTGTATGATGAAGGATTGTTCAAAAGAAGCATTACATTGAAAGTTGTTTCACAAACTGTATTCAAGAAGTGATGAAAAGAGAGCAGGATAAGATTGGGAATATAGGAAGTTTGTTTGATTTTTAAGGATTGAAATAGCTTTGAAATAGAAAGTAACTCAGAAAGTATCAGGATATAACCTCCCTAACGATCCTGAAGAAGTGACAGCGTCTTGGGACCTCTTAAGTTAATCTGATGAAGCAACTCATTGATCGCCTCAAGTCTCATATATTAAAAGCATGTGTATTAAAAAGTTGATGGAAAATAAGGATGCTAAGAGCTGTCGTTTATTTCGAGGCATGGAATCACGTGATCTTAGGGGCTGCTAGAGGATTAGGACGGATTTTCTCGTGATTAGGGAAATATGGTTTTCCACGATAGACCGATCGGAGGGTGGAAGGATATGTAAATTAGTCCATAGCCTGCATGTGAACGACATTGGAATTTATTGATAAAGTTAGGTAAGTTATTAATATAAATGGGAAATAGAGTTGGTTAGAGGGAAGTTCCCTGAGAAACAATTTATATGAAAAAGGGGGAGGTTTATTGGTAAAAATACTTCTTTGTGAGCGTAGAAACAAGAAAGATGAGATCAGCTTAGTTGGGGTTTAGGCTTTTATTATTTGATAAGGCAAGGATATAGAGTTTGATAAAATTAATCCTATTATTTTAACGACCTTCCATACTCGTTCCAGTAACGCGTTTGTGGTTGAAGCGCTGGGGGTCTCTTTAAACCTTTTGAAAGTAATTAGATTTGGATGTCTTCAGGCTCTGTGTGAATATTGAGACCATACATCCTAATGCAATTTTATATTCATTTAGAAGAAAAATTAGATATACTACACTAAACCAACTTGGTCTGCGATGATCAACTTGAATCTACCAGATATAAAACACGACATATAAGTCATTCATTACAAAAAGAAGGTAATAATGTCCTACACTTAATTACAGCTAGGTAAAAAAAATGATTTTTTAAAATTGATGTAACCTACCATCACAAAATAGAACAAATTAACTTAAAATGTTCTCAATTCAACAAAAATATTTATGTAAGGAAGTAAGATATTTAAAAACTTCATAAATTATTTACAAACTTTATTTACTTAGCTATGTAATGAACAAACTAATACAAAATTGCCTAAACATTCTGCTTACATATAACTTTTGAAGTTGTTTGAAAAATACTCATTGCAGTTCAGTTAGTAATGATAAAAGCATAATAAAATAACGTGGGAGGCAAGATTTTGAATAGAAAAAAAGTTTTCTGAATAATAATACAACCTGTCAGTAATAAGAAAGAATGTCTATCAAAAAGAAGAAATAAAATCTAATAATAAATTTCTGAGAGGAAAGATACCTTCATAGAATATGGCATAGTGTTTTTTAACCACTGAAGGTCCAATAAAAAGTATGGACCAGTATAAATTTATTGATTTTAAATCGCACTTATACCTACAAATTAATAAGACAAAAAGTGTTCCACACACTTTACTAAAAATATTTTTGTTTAATAGAGAAATAGTTAAAAATACTTTTTTAAGCGAAAATGGCACAATATAATAAATCAATTATTACAATATATAGTATAATCATAGATCAAAGCACCTGGACGACATTGCGGTCTTAGGACGTAACCAAGGTGACATGGAATGAATCGCAAAAACTCTATTAAGAGAAACAGAGGAAATCGGCTTGCAAGAAGCGCGGATAGAGCCTTCTCTCTGTCAAGGATATTGAAATCTCTACAAATCTGAAACTAGGGGTGCACAATGCAAAGATAAAGTCAGCTCTGATATACGGCAATGAAACTTGGGATCAAAGAGGAACCTTAGAAAGCAGAATCAAGAGATTTGAACGGAAAGTCCGTACAATTAAAGGAGCGACATGGAATAAAGCCTTAGCACATGAAGGAGAACAACTAACAGTGAATTTCTTGCATGGACTGGTCAATCAATAGCTCATGATATAAAGGCAAGGAGGTTAAGGTGGGCGGTATATGTGGCTCGAAGCAACCATCAGGGCTCTGTTTCATAATGAAAGCTAATAGTATTTGTTCAAAATACAAGTATAGAAACAACGTGATAATTATACTAGTACTTACATTTTTCATAATAGGGAGGATTATTAGTGATATTACAGGAGTTAAAAAGTACTACAGTACAAGTTACTATTGTACAAGTCAGTGTAATTGTATTATGTTAAATCGACAAGACTAATAGTATTAGTTTGTACTTTATTATGAAACAGGACCCGGGACGCTTCAACACAATAATGAGTGCCAGTAAAGTTGACAAGAGATTTGAACGGAATGTCTTCCGTACAATTAAAGGAGCGACCTGGGATAAAACCTTAGCACATGAAGGAGAACAACTAACAGTGAATTGCTTGCATGGACTGCTTTAGAAGGCCAAAAACCAGATGGATTGACAGAATCAACAGAGATGCGAAAGAGCTACATGCAGCTAACAAGAAAGTAGTAGCACAAGATAGGCAAGCGTGGAGAAGGCTGGTTCGGGCGGCCAAAGATCTACAAGGTCACTAGTTTCAACCGAAAAAAAAGATCAAAATCGACATGCTTTGTGAAAAGTAACAAAATGCTAAATTCATTGGGCAATACCACTGCTTTGCTTGAATAGTGGCACATCTCAAAAAAAAGTTTTGATTTTATTTTGAAATGGACGTTTTGCAATGAAATCAACGTAGACAGATGGTCTATTTTGGTTCCTCTATGGACTATTCCAAAGCTAGTAGAGTTGTGATAATTTAACCACAGTGTACCGTACACAATCAATAGAATGCGTTATATACAAGATTAAAAAAAACAAACCTTTTTTGGTCAAATGCGTCACTATTCCAGGAAAGCAGGGATATTGTTGAATGAATTTTGCGTTTTGTCAATTTTCAGCAAAGCATATTTATTTGGATCCACGATTTTATTATAATCAATTTTGTACCATTTTCACTCGAAATTTTTTTTTTCAAAATTATTCTCAAAAAATTTCAAAAATTTCATGAATTTCAAAAAATTCTCAATTATACAAAAATGTTTTTTGTAATATGTGTGCCATACTTTGTGCAATATAAATTTGAAGGTATGGGGTAGAATTTATACCCAAGAAACCTATACTAGCATATGCTTTTTCTTGTGCTTTTATTTGTTAAAGAACACTATACCACATTCTATGAAGACCAAAAACTGTCTCAGAAATTTAATATTAAATGTGATTTCTTTTCTTTTCTTTGCTCTTGAAAATCAAATTTTTTTTTAGGGGTCCATAAAAAATTAAGATTTCTGTCATAATCATACAATTGGCTAACAATCCTTCTATTTATGAATACTAATTCATAATATTAATAAATAATACTATAATTATTTATTAATTTTATTAATTATCTCAAGCTAAAAGAATATTGTGATAATCATTAAAACAATTACATTTATCTACAAACATTCTATCTGAAATTCTAGTCAAAAGATACGTAGTTAACTGATTTTAGTCGCTTTTGTACGACCACTATTCAGCTGGTCTAACATCTACCTCAAGTCCATTAACACTTTAATCCTACAATCCAAACTTCTGAATCGTACCTCTATCCCTTCCAAAATCGATCTGGTATCAACTCAATCTAATCGTGTTTCCAAATCGTTCCTATTTCTTTGTATTATGTTTGTTTACATCTTGTTTTTAATTTTTTATAACGAAAATCGGGTATGTATATATTTGAAGATATTGATTTTTTCACGCACAACACCCACTGATTCTTTCCTAGGGTTTAAAACAAGCATATTATATTTTATAAATTCTACAGTATAAGTGTTGGAGTAGAATTTTTACTATAATTATATCGTGCAGACGAGACATTTTATTGTACCCAACCTACGACATTGGCTGATGAAACAACATTAATATTGACTTGGAATGCTAAGATTTTGTGCTAAAATGAGATGCAACACAGCCAGTAGTATCCTCTCGGCAAAGTACGTCAATAGATCAGAATTGTCAACTTCTCGTCAATATCCATCGACTTGTTTCGATCTCAATAGGCATTGGGTCGTTCTGTGGAAGGCTACATTGGAGCTCATCCATGTAGCAAATCTCATCATATGGTGAAAGTATGGATGACCTAGGAAGAGCAGCCATACATTAGTGGATCGAAGACTGGAAAGGGGAGGGGGTAACAATCGATATGGAGGAGCGGTGGTAGGAGTAGGTCATCTGACGTCAGTAGGCACCCCGTCAATACCCGCGCCTAGTCGCTGCCCGCCTAGCTCCGTGGATCACATGTCTCACATTCCACAGAGATGCT
The DNA here is from genome assembly GCF_000696795.3 of Halyomorpha halys. NCBI lineage: Eukaryota > Metazoa > Arthropoda > Insecta > Hemiptera > Pentatomidae > Halyomorpha > Halyomorpha halys. Next base: position 649,958 of record NW_027111282.1, on the reverse strand, counting down.
ACGACCCTCGCAGACATGTGACCATAGACCCCAATACCCCTTTTCTTCTTGCAAATTTTTTCAATAGGACCCTCACTGAATCAAAAACATAATACCGCTAATGAAGATACTACGAATAAAATATAACAAAAAAAAAAATAAGACATACCTTCTTCCAAGAAATAATTATTTCCTCCTAAAAAGAATGATTACATAAAGTAAATCCTTAAGTAGGAAATATTCGTTTATTCATAAAATGATTACTATCATCTCATTCCAAAACTGGAATAAAAGGTTTTGTTTTTTTACACCGTTAGCATGATATCGTTTTCAATTGATCAAACTTCAAATTAAGATATTCAACTACAATCACATATTATTTTTCTGTCTATAAGATAATTTTTTTTAAAAATAATTTGTAGTGCTTTGAACTATCGATTTTCATCACAAAACCCAGTACAATTATAGGTCGACCGTATTAATAAATCCTCTCTAGTACATTGCCCTCGGCAGATATATTAAGGCTAATTCTGTTTGGGGTGAACTCTAACTGTTAATAGCAGGTGTGGTTATCTAAACTGGGTGTTCTAGCAGAAAATGTCAGTGATTAAACCGCGTGAGAAGGGGGAGTTCACTGAATATGCCTTACCTTCCTACATCAATCCAGATACGCTTTTTTAAAGAAATTTCTAATAAGACTCTGTTTTATTATAAAATTTTGAACTTTAGTAACCCACTTCAGAAACATTTTTGGCGCCAAACCCTTGCAAAATTAGAACAAAAATAATATTAGAATCATTTATCTTTGTAGGTTCCTAATGTTTTGTTTTTTTTACGTCCCAACCACAAAACGTCTAGGTAAATAAAATTAAGCAATTTTCATAAAATCCCCTAAACCGTACATCAAAAACTCATTTCCTATGATTTTATTCAGTATTTGTGAAAATTAGGTATTCTTACTTGTTTATATCAACTTGTATTTTCCAATACGTTTATACAAATTTGGTGCTGTCTTTCAGCATAAAAAATTCAAAATATATTCCAAAAAAATGGTGACAAATGTTGGGAAATCCTAAGTTAAGGAAGAAAAAATTGAATGAGATTTTTTCATGATGAAATAACGTGTTTTTTTTTAATATCCTTTAAAAAAGATATTACGGCGCTTTCAATAGTTTATGAACATCGAGCGTTATCAGTCATCAGATAGGAGATGGGTGACCACTCTTGGCGGAAAGTCACACTTCCTACCCTTCCCCTCGGGCTTGTGAGAACCATCAGCCAACTGAAGGAAACTCACTCAGGCCGGGCGTAGGAGGGATGACTCTATCCCATGTAATCTGGAATGGCGTTGTAGTCTTCCAAGATGTCCAATAACCGCACAGAGGTTTAGTCCAGGAATGGTCGGCTCTGGAAAAAAAATATATGTCTTCGTGATCCTGCTGTCCGGAAAGTAATGTTGTGCAAGGAGGTGGTTTGGTCAGAATCACGATCGACCACCAGAATTTTACCCAATTAAGGGCACCCACTCTGTGAGGTTGGGTAGACACCAGAGGGCTCCCCAACCCACAGGGTTGACTCATGGCTACAGAAAATAACACTGCCACAGCCGGATTCTAGCCCGGGTCCCTGAAGTTCGTAGCTATCCATCCCGAAAATGATTTATTAAACATTAAAAATGTTTAGAAGTTGTAAAATTTCTGTAAATGAAGATATACATTTGTAACACTGCAAAACGGATTAGAATTGTTTAATAATTTCCAGAATATAATGATAATTTTATGCTTTATTCAAACATTTTGAGATTGAATTAAGATCTTTGAATAATATTTTAAATTATTCAAAGATCTTAATTCAAACATTTTGAGATTGAATTGAAAAAAAAAATTAACAGAAATTATGCAATAAAAGACGGGCATACTTGTTACGAACAACGAAATGTAAGAGGCATACACACATAAGGTACATCGGATGCAATCTTACCAACATTGTCATTGAATTTTTTGTTATTGCTAACAAAAGTGAATACACAAAACAACAAACAAGACAAACACAAAAATATTTTTAATCTACTATAGTATAAATCAATTCCTATTTTCAAACAAATAGGCTTATAATTAATTATTAAATATTATAGATATTAGATAATTAAGAATTATGCTTTCCTGAAAACTATTCGAATAGGGTAGAAAAAAAATATACGGAAACAAAAACTTATAACTTTCACTAACTTCCCTACTTAAAATTTAAATGAATTCTATCAGTTTCTAAACAGCAACTTTGGTGATATTAACGCCTGACCTGTTACATTTCCATTCATAGGCTAAGTGAAGAACTATTATTAACATATTTTGGTGTTTCCATTGTTATAATATCAGTAATAAAGACAATTAGCAATAACAACCTTCAAAGCATAAAAAAATTGATTTTCTCCATTACTTAATCATTATTTATTTTCATAGTTCATATTTATGAATTGTTTATTACAATTAACAGTAAAAGGTGGTTAATTACTTCAAATATACAGAATTCGAGGTATTTTACAGCATTATTTTCAATTAATTATTTAAATATGTCAAACTATTTTGATGAGGACAAAATATAGATTATATTAAATAATACTAAAATTTTTATTCGTAAAGAAAAAATCGTTGAAACCGTTATTGCGAAATTGATAAAATAAGTGTAAAATCGGTAATTTTTTTTTTAAAACTTTATTTAATTGATAGATATTACAATCTGTCACACTATTGTGGGCAATAGGTAATAGTGATGAATGATCACATTCATAATAAAATAAAATAAGAATGAAAATAAATAAATAAATGAAAGAAATA
>NW_027111282.1:638719-640265 GCF_000696795.3 Halyomorpha halys | reverse complement strand
ACAGATATATTAATGTTCCATTTACAGATAAAATCAAATGAAAAGTTTCCGTTTTTTTCTCCCCCCAAGGATGTCTGCAGTCAATCCTGCAGATGTTGTAGGCATCATCAGTTACCAATACAATCGAAAGATCAGGAAAAAGGAAAAATTGTATCATCCTAACGAAAATGGTGAGAAGAGTTAGGAGAGCAGAAAACAAATTTTAAATAAAATGTAAAACGTTTTTCTCTGAGTTCGCTCAGTATCTGTAACTGATCTTACAATCATATTTTCCTACCTTATAATTTTAACTTAATTTTTGTATTATTTTCAAAAAATTGTGAACAATAAAGCATTTCATTGACTTCACACTTACCAGAAGTTTCCTGGCCAAGATGATTAACGGGGACTTAGTATCATAGCTTGATTGTAAATTTTGATGATTGGAAATAGTATGTACGTACTATTTATGATATATATTCCTGAGTTTAATTTAAATGTTTCAAATTCCTGTTTATAAAAAGAGAAACTTCATTTTATGTAGTCTTACCTAGCTTGAAAGTTTAGACAAGAGTTCTTCAGTTGTTTACCATTTGAATTGCACCATTTCTTGCTTACGTAAACAATTCATCTGCATATAGATGGACAAAGATGTCTTCCAAGACACTAACTAGCTCGTTAATCAGAATGATGAATACTCTGTAATTCGGTACGAAGTTTACCTTCGAGCAGTATACTTCAACAGTGGTAACTTCATGGAGCGATGTAGTTTACTTTCGAGAACTACTTTCTTAACAGTTTGGTCTGGAGTAATTTACAGTTCAACCAGCAGAATTGATAGGAACTGCAGAGACAAATAGGCTTCGTGTTTCTTATAAAAACAGTTTTTTCCTTGAAAAATGTTTTTTTTTTCGGAACACAATTATTTTTTATTAATTATTATAAACTTGGATAATGGTCAGATTGATTTGAATATTTAAAAATAGCTTCAGTTTTACACCTTTAACGGTCACAAATATTATATTAATATTATTATATGGGCGACATATAATAAGAAATACATCACACGTTTCTTGACGTGGTTTTTTCATAGGGTGGGTTCTTCACTCCCACGCCTATTTTTGTGAGCGCCACCCATTGACTAACGGACCTTACAAATGCCCGGAGGGAGGACTGTGAATGAGTTTTGTATAATTTTATAAAAATCCCGGATGCCAAAACTACCAAGCTCCAACACTGAGGTTAGAAAGACGCGTTACCACGCTGCTACCCCTGCCCCTTAGATATTACATAACTATAATATAATATACATCCTATACTAAATTATCTTAAAACAAAAATTATTACGATTGTTTTCCAATAAAAATTATATTCCATTTAAAAAAAAAAGTCTGTACAAAAAGTAGACATACTTTAATCATGTTTGATGGTTTTAATTACAATTCATTAGTAAGGGGAATATGAAAACAAATAAATAAATAATACAGTATGGTTTTATTTGATGATCTAATTAGGGGAGAGGAATGGATACAAATAACAAACTTGCATGGTTCATATGATATATATA
>NW_027111282.1:632314-638044 GCF_000696795.3 Halyomorpha halys | reverse complement strand
ACTCACAAACAGTCTTTTATAATATTTAAGGAGTTCAAGATAGACCTCCTCAAAGCAAAAAAAAAGTCTATATACACAACTATCAGATCCTATACAGAGAAGTAGAAAACCTTGTTTGGTATTTTTTTTATAGCAAGTTATGTCCTTTGTTGATTTAGAAGCAATAACTAAAAAAACTATTAAAGTTAGGCAACTATAGAGCGCAGCATAGTTAACTAGACAAAATCTGCTTTACAACAAGCAAAAGCTATCTTTGTAAAAACATTTTGAAGCGAGCTTTCAAGCGGCTAACAAACGTACAATTTCGCTGTTGAAAATCATTTTTTCAGCCTCCTACTGGACTACTGATTTTCCTACTGGACACTGGATTTTCCACTTCCAAAAAAAAACTTGTTTAACAAACATTACGTCCATAATAATTAAGTTGCAGAATTAAGTTACAGAATTATATCCACAAGTTATGTAAAAAAACAACATTTTTCTACACATCACATGTCAAATTCTGTCACCTTATATTAAATTCTTCTAAAAAAAAACAATAGTGAATGATAATAAGATGATAAATAAGTTTATTATGCAAACAATATTAAACACATTCCAGTAATTTTAGCAATAACTTTTAATTTAACATCAACAATTTCAATTATTGTTATTGTTTGAATTTAATACGTTATTTTCATGATTTTTTAACTCAGATAAATTTAATTAAAATATCAATAATATAATAATAATAATATCGGTGATAAAGAATTAAATATTATTGTTGATTTTTTTTTGTTTTTTACGGGGTATCATAAAATAAACTTTTTAATTATAAAAAAAATTTAAAGTAAAATATTTAATGTTGGCATAACAAATGAAATTTATAAAACAAAAAAGTGTTATAAATTTTTTAAAAAAATTTTATTTGAAAAATTAGTTTATCATACATATCATACCATATATATTAAAAATACTTATATTATTTTAAGTCAATAAATAAATATCATTCTTTGTTAAGGGGAAAAAAAAATTGAAATAATAAAAAAATACATAACATTGCTGGTAATGAAATAAACATTATTGTTAAAATTAATACAATTAGTTCTTGTAAAATAAAATATGTAATGTAGGCAAAACAAATGAAATTCTCCTTTCAAAAATGTAAAATAAATACAACAATGTTTTTATGACAAACGCGTTAATTACTATGAAATTCGTACATCAAACGGTTAAAAAAATCTAACACCATTTTAGCTATGTAGAGATTATATTATTTAATCATTATGTTATTTTTTTTCATACACATAGTTCGACTATGTTCATTTTGTTTATCCTTATTTTAAGAGAGTTTTCTTTTTCATTCATTTATTTATTTTATTTTATTTTAGTAGGAATGTGATCATTCATCACTATTACCTATTGCCCACAACTGTGTGGCAGATTGTAATATCTATCAATAAATAAAAAGTATTTAAAAAACAAAAATTAAGCTCTAATTTTTATATAATTACCAACTTTATTCATAATTTTAAGCTAATTCGAAAATTTACTTATTTTGCAAGAAGTAAATTGACTTAAAATAATAAAACTACTTAATGTGGCTGGTAATGAAATAAAAATTATTGCAAAAAATTACAAGAATGTTATTTTATACCGTTCATGAATTTTATAAAAATAAAGATGTTTTTTAATAAAACATTTATTTGTATAATTTTTTAAGGAAAATTTTTATTCATTTGATTTACCAACATTGATGTAATATTATACATCCATTGGATATATTATTTTAGCTGAAATTACTGATACCTCGAGGTGATAAAATTTCGTTTTTTTTTGTTTGTTTTTTTTTTCACACTCTCACAAATATTTAAAGTAACTAATACATTTAGAATCATTCAGACTCATTCATTAATTCATAATTAATTAATATCGTTGAAATGATAAATGCAATAATGATTAAAGTCCTATTAAAATTATATTCTCTGTAACATTATAAAATATATCCATGAGGTAGTCTTATTTACATAAGCAAACTTTCGCTCCGGAAATTATAATTTTGAAGGAGTTGAGAATTTATCGTCGAACTAAAATTTCTTTAAGTACTACCCAAGTTCATTAACGAACTCCTTTAACTTCACTTAAACATTTATCGAAGAGTTAATTAACTATACTTACTCGAATAACTCGCACCACTTACTCATAATAATTAACATATATGATCTGACAACTTCAAAAAACAAGATAATTTTTAGAAGACTTGAAAATAATTCCGAAACAACTGGCAAACTATACCTTCTCGTACTTAGCGATCCTGAACAATATCGTTTAACGTCACCTTTTTTCCTTGTTTTATAATAATTTCTTTTTAAAAATAGTTTTGTTATTAATCAATTAAAACCGTAGAAAAGTTAAATAGGATTAGTATTTGTTCATTATTTATATTATTTTTAATTAAGCTGCAATAATAGTACAAGAGATTCAAGTTTTTGACTAATCCCAAAAAAGATGGACTTGATTTTTTTTTCGTTGTTGGTATCCTATCGATATACTAAAAGCTTAGAAAAATCTAGGCGTGTTGTGAGTTTTTTTTTTAATAATTATAACAACCAATTGGTGTAGTATCAATATACAGAATGCTACATGCTGAAAAAGATTATGTTATTGGTTGCAAAAGTGAAAATAAATAACAAAATAATGCCCTATAAACTGAAAAGTCTAAAATATTTCCACTCAGGGGTCAATGTAAATAAACAAAATAAATGGTAAAATAAATTTTATTAAAAACTTTTTGAAAGTTGTATAAATTTGCTAAAATTTGAACTCTTGTAGAGATCATTACGGTCAATAGTTCCTGAGATGCATTTTTTAATTTTTCCAAATAATAATAAATAAACATTTTGTGAATTTATTTCGATAAACATTATTGTTTGCTTGTTTATTGTTGCTTAAAGGCGTAAAACCCTCTGGTCATCAATGCCTATGGCATGCTATTATGATAAAGCTACAAACATGACACATGCACGCACGCACGCCCCCCCCCCTCCCCCCTACACACACACGTGATTAAAACAAATGTAAAAATTAATAATTAATAATAAATAAAATAAAAATAATAAATTAAAAAAAAAATTAAAATCGAAGAGGAGCTATGATTTAGAAAGAATGTGATGCGCTTTCAAAAATCCAAACACTAATGTAACTTTAGCTTCCTCATCTGTGAGAGCTTCTGATAAATTTGGAGTCAGTCCTATCCTGTTTATTATTGGCAAATAGTGAGTACATTCTTCAAAAATATGTTTAATCGTGAGAATGGACTGACAATATTTGCATGTTGGAGGTGGCATTTTTTTGATCAGGTGAGAGTGCGTGAGGAGAGTATTACCTATTCTCAAGCGGGCCAGAGCAACCTCCTCCCTGCGGCTGTTGCGGTAGGATGTCGACCGTGGTTTTACTGATCTTTTGATTCCTTTTAATTTACTCGTTGAACTTTCATCCCACTTGGCCTGCCATTTTTCTAATATTTGTAATTTAAGGAGTGTACTGAGCTCTGATGGAGTGAAAACGGCGGTGCCTCAGCCAGGGAGCGTGAGTGCCTCTCTGGCAGCTTTGTCTGCGAGCTCGTTACCAACAATGCCAATGTGGTTTGGAGCAAAATAAAAATTATGAACTTACCTTGTTGTGATAGTTTTAAATATTGGATCTCGGGAACTATTGAACATAAATAGCTCTATTAGGGCTAAAATTTTAGCAAATTTATACCACTTAAAAAAAGGCTCTATTAATTTTTATCATAAGGCAGATAACTTTGATGATATTGAGCCATTTTGCTATTTTTTAAAAATCAATAACATTATCTTATTCAATATGAAATGTGTTGTATATTGACAGCAAAAATTGTCTAATAAATTCAGGTAAAAAATTCAAGATGTTAGCCAAAAAAAAACTATTTTGGACGCAAAGACTTGTCTATACTTTTTGTAAGTAAAAAAAGTTACCAACAACGGACAAGAAAATTTGAACCCTATCGTAATAGAAATTAGTTCTATCTGCGATCGTGCAAAGTTTCGAATTTGATTTTTTGATAGAGATACACATTTTCATGGCTCAGAGTCTACATAAAAATAGTTATAAAGTTAAAAGTTTCGGTAAATGGTCTGTGTATGAACAGCCTAGATCAAAAATGAAAAGTTGTACAAATCGAAATTGGATATTTTGAGTAGATGTACTTCAGGAACCGGAAATAACACTTTAGAGAATCGATTTTAAACTTTTTTTAGTTTTCTTATAAACTACTCCAACGATTTTGATTGAACACAGTAAATCAATGAACAATTAAGTGGTCTTAAAAATCAGATAGATTCACATTGAAATAATCAAATGGGGCTTAACTAACGAGTTTTAAAAAAAATCCTCTAACGTACCTATAACTTTGCTTATTTGAAATAAATAATCAAATCCCAATAATAGCAACATAAAATTCATAAATACAAATTATTAAAGTATTTTCTAAATAATGAAATAAAAATAGAGACGAAATTCGAATCGGAAAAAGCTTTGACCGATAACTTCCGATCGCATTCATCTGTACACGGCTTCGTTACATTATCTTAAACTGTTGTAATATTGGAAACAAAGATGATATTCTTTGTTTTCACCTCGAGATACGAATATTTACAGTAAGTGAAGGTTTTGTTGCGTATAACGCACCAGGTTTGTTTCCTTATATTTTAATATAATTATAAGAAATACAAAATAAGAGATGGAGAAATAACTGTTGGGTAAAATGTCCGGCTGCTTGTGGGAAACGTTGTTTTCACTATCTTTATTTAAAACGTCGTTTTCACAACCTTTATTGAAAACGTTGTCTTTACTATCTTTATTCGATCGCCACCTTACCTGGAACCACCATATCAACATCAAACTAACTCAAACCGCAAGGCTAGCAATGCTATATAAAGGTTTGCCGACGCTAAATAGAAAATCCAAATTAAAATCAGAAACATATATTCTTATTTTAAAAACAATTTTCGGCCCACTATTGATGTATCAAAAGGAAAAACTACAATATTTTCAAAATAAAGTCGTAAGAATTGCAGTACATGTTCCTTGGTTTGTAAGAAACAGCCAATTGCATTGAGAATTACAAATAGAGGCAATAGAGGATAACATCAAAAAAGGTTCATGAAGTTCCACTCCCCAGTTACCAACAGTTAAAGGAGCAATGAGCTACAACTTGGGAAACCCAACCACAACCCGAAGACTGAAGCCCAGGCTGCTGCAGGACATCCTGTTATAAATTCTCTATTTATCAGTTCTGTTATTGTCACTCTAAAATTTTATTTTTTTTCTCTTCATATTTTTCTTAAATTCGCGCTCTTTTTTTCCCATTAGAAGTAAATTATTTACTTTATTAAATCCATAAATGATATTGTTTTTGTTTCTAAATTTACTATTATCTTTTATAAAGAATTATTATTTTAATCTATTTATTTAATTTTTATTTTTTGTTTTGCGTGTTGTTAGGGGTGTGACTAAACACATTAATTATGTAAGGCCCACCAACTCGATCTTGTATTAAATAAACTATAAAATATGTTTATTGAAAACATTGTTTTCACTATGTTTTAATCATCATAAAAACGTGTTATGAATGCGTTTACCCTTTTTTTTTTTAAATAAACTAGAAGAACCTAAATTATGTTACTTATTTTTAGAAGTTTATTTTTATTTCTGGTCTAAATGTTACAA
>NW_027111282.1:618199-632264 GCF_000696795.3 Halyomorpha halys | reverse complement strand
TTATTCAATTTAAAGTTAAAAATGAATTAATACAGGCTAATTCATTAGTGCCTAATTTCCGTCTAAATGACCTGTACCAGAACATGACATATTACAAATGATTATTGTTGTGCAATTTCATTTGTGACACTCATAATCGAACTGTTAATTTTAAACAATATTACTTAATATTAAATAAGGTCAGGATACTATTATTTTATTAATTAATTTCACCATTTTATTTCAATTACACCATCTGACTGTCACACATCTAAAACTTTTTTCAATAATTAAAAAAAAACCTTAAGGCACATAAAAGATTTTAAAAAGTTATTTTATTTATCATTTAGTTAAATTTAAAAATATAATTTGATATGTTAAAACTAGTATTTCATTCATCAAGTCCTGTCTTATTTACAAATGAATTATTTTTTAAAGATTTTATTGTTATATTCTTAAACTTTCTTTGGTCATCAGGTAACAAACGTCTTGTACAGTTAACATTATTGAGTCAAGAGTCATTATTCCAGAAGGGTGTATAATAGCAACTTCAGCAATATTGCTTTATAAATATTCAATTAAAATTTCTGTTTTGGTAAATACTATTATTATTTAAACGAAAAATTAATATCAAGATGAAAACAAAATAATCATTGTTTTTCTTAGTCAAGGATATTTTTTTTATTACTTTTATATTTCTATAATAGCTCTTTTATTTGATCGAGGTGACTTCAAAATGTACAAACTATTGATTCCAAGATGTTTTAAATAAATCTTACACCTATTCTTAAATTTTGCTCCAATTTTCATTAAAGAAATTAAAATATTAACACGTTTTAAAATAAACTATTTTTTTTAACATGTATTCTGAGAATCTTCTCTTACCTTAATATATTTCAGACTTTTTTGAATCCTGTAAGAGAGATAAAAACGCAAAATTAAACTTGTGAAACAAATTAAACCTCTTTGACGATACTTCCACCAATGCAATTTAAGCACTAATAGACATGTTGATATATGTTTCAAAATAAATTAACAAAATGTTGATTTTCGCTAATCTGGAAAAATATATATATTTCTTAAACTGTATGTCAGGACTTATTTGATGTACTCTGTCAGCATTCAAATTAAAGCTAGATAAATGAAATATAAACAGTTTAGAATGAAGATCTTAATTGGACGGTTGACAAACTGTATCACAGAAATTATAAGGTGTACCGATATATATTAGCACTGAAATGGAAGCTAAGAAAATTTAACATAAAGTAGTGTCATTAATATCTTCGCAGGATTAGAAATTTAAGTAATATTTATCAAAGTAAATTCACAAAATATTGTTTTATTGTTATTCAGAAAAAAACAATATTTTCAAAAATATGAATTATTTAATTATTTTAACGTTTACTTTTTATTCATGCTATAATATTATAATACGCTTTATATTTATACTTTATGAGCCAACATTAACCCTGAAATAATTTAGTAATGTGTTTGCGTTATTATATTTGTAAATAATAAAAATGTCAATTGTTTGAACTATAAATATCATGACTGAAACTCTAACGAAAGTGACCGAGAGAAGTAGAATAATGAATGAGTACCCCCGGGTCATGCGACGTAAATAAAACATTACACGAGTCTACTCTATCCATTACTCCCTTCTCAGCCAGTGATTTTTTAATTCAAAAACCCATCTATACTAAAAATTCACAGTATAATGATTCTAATTTTTCTCTTAAATCATGTAACGTATGCATATAATATTAATAATGTTTATGTATCACATGTATTATAATAATGGATGTACAAATAAGTTTCCTCCGTTTGATAAAAGATGGCTCCACCAGAGGGTTTAGTTAAAATTGTCAGAAGTAAAACTTACGATATTATGGTAAGTTTGGTAATTATGTAACAACAAAACCTTTCGGCCTTCCATTACATTCTTGGTCTTCCAGGGCAAACTCACCATATTGATTATGGGAGCAAAAAAAAAAACACATATTTTATCAATAATAATCATTTACAATTTTCACATAAGAACAGGCTAAGTATTGTTTATATTTTAAAACGACTATAATTTATTCTTCATAGAGTGTTATCTCCAAATAATAAAACCATTTATTTAATAGATTTGAGAAATTATTTTTTATATTTTTTTGAATAGAAAGCTTGAAGCAATGGTCAGCGCCTCTGTTTATCAATATTGTAAACATTTCGAGCCGGTTCTTCAAACCTCAGCTGCCAAAATAACCTAATTTGATTTTCCAATAATCAAACATTAAACACGGGTTGTTGTGGTTCGGAATTATTCCACAGGCCTCAGCAATCAAACAATTCCACTTTCGATCCCCAAAAGGCAAACAATTAAAGGAAATAGGTATTATAGCGTGACAATATAGATAGGTCTCAGCATGTCAAATAAACCCAATTTCCTCGTTCTCTGTCCTCAATATATATTAACTAAAATATCCTTCCCCTGTCACTGTGACTGCCTATTGTACGTCAGTCAACAACACAACTCAGTCATAGCGTCATTTATTTTCTGTATAAGTAATAAAGTATTTTTATTTTTGACTCTACATTATCTACCATCTATTATCTGGCGCCCGAACAGGAACAGAATCACCTCTGTATTTAGGATCAGAGGAACTTAGCAACTTATCACTGACTCCAGGTTTTATTTCTTCTGAGAAGAACATTATTCTAATAATTTCTGAGATAGATAGTGCCAAAATAAAACAAATCATATTCAGAAATATGATTCCAAACACAATTTTTTTTCTTCAGAAACTATAACTTTAAGCAATAATAAAACACTTTAGCACGATAATGATATTCGTATTATTTATGAAATATTTTATCCAAGAATACAGGATGAGTAGGCATAATTTAAAGTAGAAATTAGTTTACTCATAAAGTTATTTAGTTAAACTACTTAAAAACTACATTTTATCTACGTTTTATCCTATTTTTTCTCCGTCTAGAAATTTGGCATGAATAATACATAAATTTTTGTTTTAAGAACGTAAGATTGGGTATTTAAGATTATCATAATTCAAACAAGTAAAACTGTTTCGTTGTGTTAAAGTTGTCATATTACATATCAAATGAAAACATACTGTACGCTTCCAAATGAGCTGTAAAACATCCCTTAAAGTCTACGAGCATTTGGAGAATCGATATTAAAATTAATATTGAAATCTGTACCGCTACAACCCATGGAGGGTCAGGTGTTCAGTACTTTGTAAAGAAGTGCTGTTACTACACCAACGGTTGTGCAAGGAGTGATTGGTCAGAATCACGCTCGACCACCAGATTTTTACCTAACTAAGGGTACCCAATTTAAGAGGCTGGGCGGACCCCAGGCTCCAGAACCCACAAGAGTTGACTCACGGCTATAGTGTAACAGAAAACAATTTTCTATCCAGCCGAATTTGAACTCGGGTCCTTAGAGTTGTACCCATGCGCTTTACCCCGTAGCTACCGCTCTCCCGGAGAATCGATATTAAAAAAAACCATTAATTTAAAAAAATATATAGTAATTCTTTTCAGTTTATTTTATTTTATTGTAAATTATTTTAAATTCGTCATGGTATAATTCTTATCTTGTTTTGTTTTCTCTTTGTCTATAATATATGTGTTTATTTATTTATATTAGAATCAACATTTAGAACCTTTAAAATTTAGAATATTTCTGAGGAATAAAAGTATTATTATATTTATATTATTTTATTTGTTTAGATTGTTCGGTTGTAAATTAATTATTATTTGTTTTCTCTTTAGCTAGCATATTTTTAACTTAAAGTTATGTATGTGTCTATTTAATTATATAATAATCGATTCAATATATGTTTTTGGTTGTTTTATTAATAATAACAAAAGATATCCGAATAGTTTTTACATTTCTTTATTAAATCATATTACATGTCCAATATTTCGGCCAATAAGACCATCATTAAGGATAATCTATTAAAATAATAGCTTTTATTATAACTTATTATTAACAGTATCATAGACATTACTTATAATTTGCACACCTTAATTTCAGTTTCACAGCCTCAACATTCAATTTTAAAAAACTAATAAGGGTAAAAATATTTATTTACTTATAAATTTGTACCATTCTTTTTTAATTTACCTGTATTTGTTACCATTATATTTAATAATAAATTATATTCTTTTCAATTTCTGTATTTTAATGTAATTAAAAAATGTTATTTTAAAATAATATTACTGTATTAACATATCACAACAATATTAGTCAACTTACCTTTACAACCAGGTTAGGTATATTATCATTTTATTTCACACTATCTTTTGGTCTATTTTCATTATTATAAATTCTATAAATTTTAATATAAATAATTTAAAAAAATTCAGCTATATGCATCATGACTTAATTGTACATAAAATGTCTGCATAACATTGATTTAAATTTCTTTTGTCTGACTTCAAACTAATGTTTCTGATATTTAAATAGATTCAGTTATTTTTTCATTTAAAACTATTTTATTTTGTATAAAATGATGGCGTTATCGAAATCAAAACTATGTTTACTTCTCAACAAGAAAACTATTTGAAGCCATTTAAATATCAGAAAACATGATGTTTTAGCAGTTAATTTTAAGTCAGACACACGAAATTTAAACAAAATTAATTTATAATCGATATGGTTGAATTTCAGGTAATTATATATAATAAAATTTATAGGAAATTAATAACAAAATAGACCAAAATGTTGAGTGAAATAAAATGGTGATATACCTAAGCTGTTTGGTGAGATAGGTTAAATAATATTTTTGTGATAATTTAATAACAGTAAAATGTAAAAAGAGCAAAGAATCTGTAATATAATAATCTATTATTAAACCTAAAACTGACAAAGATAGGTAAATTAAAACATAGAATAGAGCAAATATACTAGTAATTAAATGTTTTCCGTATTGTTAAGTATTGTGTTTTTTTTGTATAAAGATTAATTGAGTTCACTTGGCCATAATAGCTTGCATTTTATTTTAATAAATGTTGAGGCTGTAAAACTAAAATTAAGGTATGAAAATTATAATTAATAATGTTTTTGATATTAGATATAAATAATAAGTTATAATATATTATTTTATTATGTATGATTGTCCTTGATGGGTGGGTTGGCCGATATGAACATGTAATATGTTTTAATAAAGAAGTTTTAAGACTTACATACTTTATAATTAATTAGCTAATTTAGATACCTTTTGTTATACTTTTTTTCCAGTTTTTTGTGAGTAATTATGTAAATCTGAGACATAGAGGTTCCGTCCTTCGGTAGTTACATACGAAATGACCATTGTACGGTTGTACCATTCGAAAAAGATACCCTGCCGAAATATCCTTTTTTTTTCGACTTAATTTTGAAATAAAATAAGTTTAAATCAATTTTATCCAATATTAGCTCCAAAGGTTCAGTCCTTCGGTAGTTACATACGAAATGACCGTTACGTGATACTGCTGAGTTTATATTTTACTTATTGTTAGCTATTACCGTAGCCTCTATAATATTACATAGTGATGATGAATGATAAAATTACTCCTATATCAGACTGATTTTAATCTTTTATCAGTCCATCATCACCATCGTACAACACAACGTTGTAATCTGGTATGATTTTCTAACAGGCAGCAATAATTCTCGAAGTGGAGACCTTCGAGCCGGTTTTGTAGTTCCTAATCGATGCCCCTTTTCTTGCCTTTCTCATTACCTAACCTAGAAACAGAATAGAGAGAGAAACATGAAGCGTACCATTGGGTACTCTATTATTAAAATTTAATAATAGTAT
Source organism: Halyomorpha halys (assembly GCF_000696795.3). Classification (NCBI taxonomy): domain Eukaryota; kingdom Metazoa; phylum Arthropoda; class Insecta; order Hemiptera; family Pentatomidae; genus Halyomorpha; species Halyomorpha halys. The sequence continues at coordinate 626,469 of NW_027111282.1, read as the reverse complement.
TGTCATTTCATATTACAATAATATATCAACTTATTTAAAATAGCACCTAGTTAACAATATCTAATTGTGTGTATAATTAGATAGAAGATAATTAAAAATAATTTTTTATAACATTTCTGTTCACTTATCGATTTTTTACCAGTTATTTTTAAATTACAACGATATTGGTATAAAGTATATAGCTCAAAAGCAACGGACAGTTTTACTAAAAAATCTGGTTGTACCATTCGAAAAAGAGTCTCTATCGAGATTTCCTTTTTTTCGACTTAATTTTGAAATAAAATAAGTTTAAATGAATAAATTTTATCCAATATGCTCAAATTATGCAATTAGCTCAAAACAATTTTTATTTCTTTATAAGTCCGACGTTTCGGCCAATCCTCAAGGATAATCCATCACAAACAGCTTCTATTATACATATGATCTTTAGCAATTTTAAACAAATAACAATAATATTAATAAATTATCATATCTTATAAAATTTTAGAACCACATCATTTTAAATAAACACACAGTAAAATAAGTCGTTAAGAGTTATTTTCGCTCTAAAAAGAAATTCTAGAAGAGAAAAACAATTTTTCTCTAACATCGTATCTTTTTTTTACACAGTAACGATATTTTTTTTCAAATCTAGTTGTACCACTGCTGTAATAAACACATATTTCATTTCCTGTGTATCATGTTTTTTATTTTTTGGAACCGCCCGATAAATATTGCCAACTTGTCGGACCACATTGGATGTACTTACTAAATAAATATTAAAAAATTCACAGGTACAGCTCGGTACATGATTCTAAAGGGGCCCAGTCACTTTCATACCAGCAGTACGATCGGTCCCAGAAATTTTAAGTTTTTATAAAAATGAGAAACAAACTTTCGAAAGTCGGGTTTGAGGTTCGCTACGCAACCTTCCATGCCTTAAGCTATGCTTATTAAACACACTAGTTCGAAGTATGCAAGTGTGTGGATAACTTAACGATCTGAATATCATACTTCTAACATAAAACCATCATAAAGTTACTTGGTAAATAAAAATGTGTAAATACCAGGGAAATATTCTAAAATTTAGTAACAGTTCTTAAAATAAAAACAAAAGTTGGTAAAAAAAATCACTTTAATATCTCAGTTATTAAATTTGTTTTATATCATTTTTTATGTGGATTTATAATTTACGATATTGTCAAAACTTTTAATATTTTATATATTTATAAATATATGCACATATATTTGTTTGCGTGTAGATTAACTTATTACTATTTTGATTAATTCAGTGTCATGACACAAACTGTCGCATTGCAGGTGAAAGTTCAAACAATATTGTCCTGTTTTTGAACTGTTCTATCCGGTCCCTATACCTGTAAGTACGGTCATACCTCATACCGTATGAAGTGCAAACCTGCCGTACAAGCCGTTTGAAAGTGAATGGGCCCCTTAAGCTTTGCTCTCTGTAATATTTATTGCAAGCTATAGGCTACCTATTCATGAAAAAATATTTAATACTTTCGTTTTCTTTTCATAGTAACCCTAATTAATGTCTATTTATTGATTATTTGGTACGTTCCATACTAAGATATACTACGTACAAATATAATACAACATGTCTTAAACAATAATGTCATGTTGGAAAACATGTAACTTAGCCTCAATGTAACCAGACTAAGTTAATGGTGTCTTAAGAGTGCAACTAAATTAATTTTATATTTATGGTTCCTAATTATATCATGATGTCAAGTTTTAATAATAATCAATTCCGAGCATTAATTTTTTAATAACGGGTCAAAAAAAAAAGAAAACCCGTACTTAAACATCGGTCCGGTGTTAACGTGTTAAGACCTACTATTTTGTACATGCACACACAGTGTTGGCTCCTACGTAAAAAGAAATTTGTTTATTCAATTTTTTTTTCTAGAGCGTGCAATTAAACAGGTGATAGTGAAGTTAATAAATGGTCATAAATTTTTGACCCCGGAGTTTTATAATGATTTCAATCTGTGCATTGATGCGGTGAAAAACATTGATTTTATCATTTAATTTTCAATGTTAATATTTCTAATGAAATACTCATGTTTTTAACTCTACATTCTGAAACCGCTTTACCTTCAACTACTCATATCCAACTGCTTCACTCAAAAACTGGGAGTGGGGTTCTTTTTTTTTTTTTTTTTTTTAATTGTATCACACCTTTAGCTCTCTCGCAAGAAATAGACAATGTTCAATAAATGCTATTCAGTTGAAATCGGGGCCTGAATTCATATAAGTACTAAGTGGCAAAAATGACAATGAACATGTACAGATGTTCAGAACATGCGAAGTCGATAGCTGCTCAAGAACGTCAAGTATATAAACTAGTGAGTGGGTTTGGGTGGTTAGGGAGTTGATCGTCTACATATCGATCATTAAGGTCTTTATATATGATTCAATTTCTGACAAAGTGAGAAGCATTGAGGATTTTAGATTGTAATGATGGGATACGAGAGGAATTCGATAGTTTTTAGTGCAGCCCCAAAGTTCAACTCAGTCCAAATAGGCCTTATACTTACTAAATCTGGATTTTTTACAATAATCCAAGCTTTGGATCGTTTGTCTAGTAAGCGTTTTAACAGTCGTAATCGAAGTGCATGAGGATACCAATTGGTCATTTTCCACATTATTCCAAGGTATCGGATCTATTCGAAAGGGATAAGTGGAGGGATACTGAAGTCATTAGGTTCACGACGAAGAATAATAGTGATTTGCTGGAATTTGTTTACTTTAATCTTTCAATTTTAACAAAATTCTTCAAGTATTGTGATAAGAGTTTGGGAAGCAATTAATGGGTCATCATTCACTGAGAGCACACATCCCTCATCGGCGGCAAGGTGGAAATAGTGTGAAGGGCTCGAGATGTCAAATGTATAGAAGATGGGACCAACGATACTACCTTGAAGAACACAAAACGGATGAATGGGCACTGTTGTGATTTAATTCGATTAAGCCTGTTCTATATCGAGAAAGACTTATTAGTATATTCCCGCTCTGATGAATACGAACCAACGTCCATCAAAAAATCACATTGCTGAATTGTGGAGGGATGTTAGGAATCTAACCTGGTGATCTGTCATATATTTTAAAGTGCCGATCTCCTCAACAGATTTTTTAATTTATTTTCCTTAATATTTAAACATATAGTATTTGAAGATAAAAAATATTTATTTTGTATGAAGAAAATTATTCAGTCCGTAAAAGTCCCAACGGTTGTAATAGAGCGTAAATATTCGTTTAGATCAATATTTTGCTTTCCTATGCCAATTGAAATGACAATTCAGCAATTCTGTTTTATCTGTTGATTGAGAAAGAAGTCAATAGTTCCCCTAGGCGTGATCATTTATGCACGAAGAAATTACTGTTGCTGAATAGGATTGTCCTACAGAACAACATTTCGTAAAATGAGGTAGAAAAGAGGCGTGATTCACATCTTAATTTCTCTTCTCTAGTTTCTTAACTATAAGAACTCATTTTTATACCAGTCATTTTCTAATTAGGCAATTAATTAATAACCCAAACATGAGTGAAGGAAACAATTTAGTCAAGCAGATCATTAAAATTAATTAACCTGACCGAATTACTGAATTTTCAGGGGTTTGGAAGCTCTTTCGACTTCACCTCTCTTCCTAGTTAAAGGTTCAGTCCTTTTTTCAATCAGGCTTCAGTTCCTTAGGTCGATCTTGATTGGCAATTAGTGAGCTGTACAAATTATAACTACCTCCAACCCTCCCTTCTTCTTTTATCTATTTCCTTTTAATTTTTTAATTATAATTATTCTTTTAATTCTCGTTAGGCTTTTCTTTTTTTTTTTAATCTTAATCATTATTTGGAAAAAAATCATATAAAATATTCTTCAATTCTTATAACTAGGTAAAATAGACTGATATTCGTTATCCTTTCTCAATTCGTAAGTTAAATTTGTTATTATAATAAATGAAAGCTTCAGTAAAAACGATTAGGTTACATCTCTAACTTAATCAAGATTTTCATCACTTCAAAATTCGTGTAATTTTCATGATATTAATTCATTAAAACTACATCTCTACTCCGGAACAATAAAAATAACGTTTGTAGCAAGTTTCAGGTCAACGTGTTTACAAACAGGATTTTTATTGGAACCTAATAGTTTTTCATCTCTGCACTTGGTGTGTTATTATGTCATGTCAATGACCAACAGTTGGTAAAAAAATCTCGTTTTGACAAAAAATGGAACATCACAATTTATTCAGCCTTCGAATATTTTAAAAAATATATATATATTTATTGAAATTTACAACTATACATTACAATACATTCAGTAAATTTGATCTCAGTTATAATGGAGTGATACAGGCGTGTAGAGAAACTACCCATTGGTAACATTCTAATGACGTTTTTACAGTAGCAGATCCCGTGGCCATCTTCTTTTTAGGATTATAGAAGGTTAGAAACTAGTGGGTTTAGGTGGTTAGGGAGTTATTAATGGAAGGAATATCTGGTTCTAGCTAGATCGGTTACATAGGGAACATTAAGATCTTTATGTATGATTTTATTTGTGACAAACTAAGGAACATTGAGGATTTTACGAAGGATTTTGAATTTTAAGGATTGGATACAAGAGGAATTCGAAGGTTTAGTGGAGCCTCAAAGCTCAACTCCGTACGTCCATATTGGCCTTATTACAGTCATGTAGATCAGTCTTTTGTAATGAGTTGGAAGTTTAGACCGTTTTTCTAGTAAGTGCTGTAATAGTCGAAATCGACGTTTCCTGTATTTTCAGTCTTATGTGAGGATTCCAGGTGTCGTTTGTCCAGTAGTCCAGGGTAGCGGATCTGTTCGACAGGGGTAAGAGCAACATTATTAAAGGAAACGGTAGGGCAATCGGTAGGTTTACGACGAAGTGTAAAGATGATTAGATGGGATTTATTGGAATTTATTTTAATCCTCCAATTACGACACCATTCTTCGAGGGCTGTGATATGGGATTGGAGAGTTTGGGATTAAACTCCCTAAACAATTAAAGCTTCGAATATTAAAATAATGTTAATACGATTATTTTTCAATTTATAAGTTAATCAATTCTCCTATCTTGGACCTTGATACATTTTGAAATATGAATGAGAACTGTACTTAATAGAGTTTTAGAGCTTAATCGCTGTTTCTTAGTGCTGCAGGAAGATAGAAATTGTATTTCCAAATTGCCAAGTACCTAGACTATTTGGGGCTAGTGGCAGATTTATTTCTCAGGCCTCAACCAAAAAAAATAAATAAATAATTTTGAAATTGAAAATAATAATATTCTCGTGTAGTAAAAAAAATAATGTATTTTTTTCAATAAAGTTTGTATTTAAATAATTTTTTTTTTATAAATAATAGTTTTTTATTACGAAAAGGGAGTAAAAATTAACTGAGAGTGTTCTATCTTTAAAGTAAAAGGTGTCAGAATGTGCCACAACGTGGTACTTCCTTCGCTATTTGCACCACTATTTCCAAAAAATGCAGCACAAATATATTTGGTTGTTCTACACTCAACATACTCACCAGCATATTGTAAGATATAATATAAATGCATATATTCTCTTTTTCATCAAAACAGGTTATAACAATATATTATTATCACCCATTTATATTACATCGGTATTAATTTTTTTTCATTTTACATCTTTCTGTTATTCTAATTTATTCTATATCACTCTTTTCCTGTAAATCCTTTAAAATATTACTAATTAATTTTTTTAATTAAAATAAAAATTAAAAAGTTTGTCTTCCCGTTCGTAATAGATAGATGTTATTAAAAAACTACTTATATTATTAAGTACTAGAACTACGTAAAAAATAAAATAACTGTCACATTATTCATTTTAATAACATAACCATAATAATAAATTGATATTTGACTGATTAACATGTAAATACCACCAATAGAATTGAAAGAAGGACTAAGAGCTACAGAAATATTAATTTTTGTCCTCTGGAGCTCGAATTAACAGCACATTGCCAAGAATCTAATAAACAAGTTTATAACGGCATATGCCACGGAAACATGGGTTTCAGACTCCACAAAAATCTACGGGATTTTTAGAAACGAGCAGCGAGTAAATTCAGCAGCGTAATATTGAAATATGGAGGAATATGACCATTAATGGTAAAGGAAGAGAACATGCTTTCGACAATAAAAGAAAAATATTAAGTTGCTTTGGTCGTGTTGAAAGAATGTCTGCGGAAGAAGACCGTCAAAGATAACTATGGCATTGGAAGTTCCAAGGAAGAAGGAAAAAAGGAAGACCTCGAGTAAACTGGAAAGAGGAGGTGGAAGGAAGTCTGGCAGGACAGAGCGTCAGTGAAGAGCGAACCTTGAATAGCCAAGAGTGGAAAAAACTCTTAAAGAAATTTAGGTCAAAGAATCCAGCATTAGTGGAAAATTCCTTTTTAAAATGAGATAAAGAAAAGATGTGATGAGATAAGGAAAAATATATGGGAAGTCGACATATTTATGTATGAAGCTGATTAACGAATAAACTCCACTTGTTCATAAAATGAAGTACGTATAAAAAAAATTTATATAACTGGAACTTTGGAAGGAAATGAAATATACACTTATATTTATACATGTTTTCAAACACATCTAAACCGAGTCATAGTTATTCCAGGGCCCACTATTCTATAATAACTCCTAGATCCTGTGTTCGAACGTAAAAGTTTGGTTTTCTGTAAGAATCTATTGCCTTTCAAGTATTATATAAAATAACAAATTGACTAGCATTATGTTTATTTCTTTTGATAATCCCAAATATTCTTAAAGTTCCCGGTGCTACTATTTGATTGAAAACAGCCTGAACCCGATTAGATGGATCGGACGCCAAACACGGATGTATGGAAATTAAGCCCCAAAAAATAACGTTTCTCAAGGAAATCCTTTCATACATATAAATTGAAAGACCGAAGCTGCGTCAGAAACACTTCGTTAAGGATGCCAAAAACTTGCTATAGAATGAGAAGCTGGAGGATTTTATTCGTAGATGACCACTCTATTCAACGAAGAAGTTATCGTTTGTACAAGAAAAATACTTCTTGTTATCTTTTTGATAACATCCGTACACATAGTAGTATTATTATTGGATTGCGTTCCAATAGTTATTGAGTCCTAGCAAAACGAGGTTCCAACTCGTGTTTCTGACAACCAATTTCTAAATTAGCAAAATGCTTCTTATTTTTGGCCCAGAACGAATTCGTTCAACATAGCTTCCTATTATCGACTCACAATACAGTATTTCTGGATGTTTGAAGGAAATAAATTCTTTTTCAACCTCCAGGTAGATGTTCTCAATGGCCTATGGCGTTGATCTTGTTTATTTAATTACTAACAGTAGGCGTTATAGAATAATAATATATAAGGTTAACCATATTGTCCTAATTACGTTTATCATCATAATATATAAATATAAAGAACATAGGAATATCAATAATAAAAATGACATCTAATTAAATAGTAAATATAAAAACACAAAATTTAAATTTTTTTCTAACATTTTAAGTTTGTAGCATGACAACTAATAAAAAAAAATAAATAAGCAATACAAGAAGCGACTTTATAAATAAATATCCTATAGCTTCTTAAAGAAAAAAAGACCAAAAAAAAATTAATAAAGTGTGATGAAGACGGAATTAAGATGTGAAAAAAGATGGGAATACATTCGCATAAGGGTTACACATGCACTCGTATACATCATTCCCAAGCAGTAAAACCTCAATAGTTTCATAAAATGAGATCATTTATTTTTTAACAGTTCAAACGGTCCGTCTTAGAATCGAGGAGCGAAAATTAGCGTCTGATAAGTGAAGCTAGAATGGGGAGATGTAATTAGGAACAACTTTGAGACTAATCAAGCCTTAGAGGTCATCATCGATTTGTCAAATTTATCGCTTAAACAGTTCCTCCGACGATAAAAATGTCGCAAGCGATCATCAAGACAATACTTCAGCATATTTTTTTATCTATAACGTTTTTAATGTTTTAAGTGTCTTTACAATGGTATTTGAATTGATTTTAAATTCATTGATAATTTTTAGTAAATGAAAGGATGATCCGGGTGCCGTAAAAAAAAAAAAAAACGAAACAAAGTATGAGTGCTGTCCAAAAAGTTGTTGTTATTGTTGATTGTTTCTTAAAGGCGTAAAACCCTCTGGTCATCAACGCCTATGGCATGATAAAAGTAAAAAAAATAAAAATAAAAAAATAAAAAATAGAGAAATAAATAAAAAAAATA
>NW_027111282.1:616064-617814 GCF_000696795.3 Halyomorpha halys | reverse complement strand
GTGCGTGAGGAGAGTATTACCTATTCTCAAGCGGGCCAGAGCAACCTCCTCCCTGCGGCTGTTGTGGTAGGATGTCGACCATGGTTTTACTGATCGTTTTATTTCTTTTAATTTACTCGGAGAGCTTTCATCCCACTTGGCCTGCCATTTTTCTAATATTTGTAATTTAAGGGGTGTACTGAGTTCTGATTGGGTAAGAACGGTGGTGCCTCGGCCAGGGAGCGTGTCCAGAAAGTAATTTTGAAATAAACAATTCACAAATTGAAAAATTCAATTTTTATTATGTAAATTTGAAAGGTACGCTCTTACGCTATTTTTCTACATAATCTACATTCAAATTGAGACATTTATTATACCGTGGGACAAGTTTTAAATACCCTCTCTGTAGAACAGGCCAATTGAAAATTATCAATTTAGGCGCATTAGTCCCAACAGTAGCCATGACCTTTCTTGCTGACAGTTTGCAAACACTTTCGTGGTGTCTTGGGAGAATGTGTGTGCCCCCATTCCAACGACTGCTGTTCTGTTTCACAGTTGACTTACTTCACAAGTCTCGTGCCCGGTTATAATGCGATCCAGAACTGCATTACAATTTGTGCTGTATTCTTAGAGAAAGATCAGTACTGCAGCCAGTTTCTGTTTGTAATGGTCTTTTTATGGATTTTCGGAACCCACTGAGCACAAAATTTGTGGTAACCAAGCTTCTCCACCACAATTTGATGCACCAAACTCCGTGAAATTTGGGGAAAATACTCCGACAGTTCTGTAATCGTCAAACGACGGTTTTCACGAATACGGTTTTCACGAATTTTGTCATTGATTTGCATTATCAGGTCATAATTGTCCTACCACAGCGGTCCTTATCCTTGCCTCACTCGGCTTTCACTCATTATCCCCTGCCCATAAATATCCCTGAGCTGACAATAAATTTCAATTGGCCTTTTGTTTCGAGCCGAACCGAAAAAGCTAATCGTAAAAGAATAGATAACATGAAATAAAACTAAAAAAAGGTGTGGCTGAATATGATTTAAAATATGTGAAAATTTATATAAAAATGTAAGTAAAAATAAGATGCACTGTAAATAAAAAAGAAATATAAAAAAACAGTATACACTTAAAGGCGAAAAATAAAGGTCAAAACCATTTATGTCTTTTAGTTTGAATTTTTATATTTATTTTTTATCTACTTTTTTTAGTTTGTTATTATTTCCGTTTTCATTAATTGTCTAATACCTTTTTGTAATTCTTGTTTATTTATACTTTACTTGTTTACGTCTTATTTTTATTTACTTTGCCCATTTTTATATATCTTTTTTAGCCCTGATGAAGACCTACAAAGTAAGGCGAAATGTTGGCTCACATTAAATATTTTAATTACTATTTGAAGTGTTTTTTTTTACCGCATCCGAATCATTTTCCTTTTATATATTACAATCAACGTCATTCAATTAATAATTTTATTTTACACTGATATTATTTATAAATAATTTTAATTATATATTTTAAAATCATATACAGGCCATCTCGTAAGCGTTTACGAGTCACTATTTAATGAGTTGGAGTTGTGCGCATGCGCTAGTTAGCAAATGAACATATGTTACTTCGTGTCCCACAATAATCTATTTTTCAGTGAACTAACATTAAAACAGTAGTGAAAAAAACAGTGTCAGTGGAACAATAAGTGATACTGCTCACATGAGAGCTAAAATATAGGTGAGTTGTCGCTTATTTCTAAACTTTTAGTGAACCG
>NW_027111282.1:604390-609479 GCF_000696795.3 Halyomorpha halys | reverse complement strand
TTTTTATTTTAGTATGTATGTGATCATTTATCAATATTACTTATTGCCCACAACTGTGTGGCAGATTGTAATATCTATCAATAAATAAATCTCTTCTTCAAATAAAATTTAATGAGTTTAAAGTAAACTAACAGCTTATATAGGCCATGGTCCAATTGTCTATAGGATAGAATGATCTGATATTTTGTGTTTTTTTTTTTTCTTATGCAAATCACATTTTTTTCGCTGAATAGAAAGCAATAACTAAAAACAAATTTAAGTCAGGCCATAGCCTATGAGTAGAGAGCCTCCTAGTCCATCTCTTGTACTAAGAATTCACCACATTTAGAAAAATACTCTTGTTTAAGAAGCTTTAAGTCCATATTAATTACGTTGAGGTCTGTTTCAGGATAATCTGAGCTTCCCCTTCAGTTTTGTATAGAAGTCATATGATGTTGAATTATTGCTTCTCAAAGTATAGTTGAGGGGATGTAGGTTTTGGAGTGGGTGGATCAAATTACCACAATGCGGTTCGATTTTCATTGTTCGTTGCTTTTTAACTAGAGAAATATAAGCGAGAAATACTTTTTTTCGACAGCCTTGTATTCTCGTATTATTTATCCCAAAATCCTTTTAAAAAAATCTTCTTTTTCTATTAAAATAAATTTTAATGCAAAAATAGATTGTTATGAGTTTAAAAAAAAAAAACAGTAAATAACAAAATAGTGACAAAAAAATTGAAAAGAGAAATTTTTACACTCAGTGCTTAATATTCCTATAGCTATCCTCAATGGAAAATCTACCGCACTAAAAAAATAAGAAAAACATAAGTAAAATTACTTTTTAAATTGGTATACACTTGCTAAAATTAGAGCCCGCATTGAGCTCTTGCTTTAAAACAAAACAATTTTGTAATGCAGATAGGAGAAAATTATTTTATAGTCTATATGGTTGTTATCATAATGGAAGATAACCTTCAGGAAGGTAACTTTTCTCCTAAAATGTATGACTAGTAGAAATAAAATAGTTTTTTTTCATTAAATGACAATTATATTAATATATATCAGCAAGAATGACGAAAAAGGAGAAAATTATATGTTATATATAGGTTATTGTTATCAGGTAAATAGTTTATAAATAGTTCTTAAGTAAATATGATATATTAGAGTTGATGTAAGAGCATGTTTATGGTTTTGTTGAATTTGGTTTTTTAGGAACCTGAAGATGGGGGAAATTTCCCGAAACGTTGTTGCTGATGATATGAAATAAATTAATGTATTTGAAATAAGGAAGAATTGTGTCATTCGCTAAATCCAGTTTAACAAATTTTTTTTTGTTTTAAATAGAGAAATATGGACATTTTATAAATTTATTTTGGCTAATACTATGGAAACTCCAATTTCTAAGAAGATAATTGTTATAAACTAAATCCATGACCCATTTACCAAGCTTTTATATTTGAGTGCTAATAATATAAGGAATCTGTACGTCATATAGTCTCTGATATATTTACAAAATACGAGTATTTTGGTCAATTTAAGTGCTAATAGACTATTAATAGTCTAATAATTCCTTTTCTACAGTTTTTCAAGTAATAGATAATCCAAACTTTGGGAATATATTTTGGCAAATATCTCGGAAAATATCAGATGTACAGATGTCTATCAGCACTCAAATCGAAGGTAGGTAAATGGGCCATAATGTAATTTTCAACTATTATTTTCATAGGAGTAGCAGTTCCCATATTTGCCGAAATAAATTTATAAAATGTTGGTTTCTCCTTAAAAAAAAAAGTTTTTGAAAACCTGTATTTTGGGAAGTTTTGACGGTAAGAGCTATATTAGGGCTCAAATTTTTGTAAAATAAATAAAAGATTTTTTCTTTACATACTTCTTATTACATTTTATCATACCGTGGATAACTTTAAATGTATGCCGCGATTCGACCTGAGAGAACGCAGCATTCTCACGCCGAATTGCGGCAGAGAAAACTTGAAACCCAGTTGTTTATGGTTTTCTTTTGAAAATCATCATTCCCTGGACATTTCACTAAGACTTGCTAGAAGCTAAAGGGAGACCAGATGCTTAAGTAAGTGGCATTAAGTCTGCAGTTTGACTGTGCCCTCAGCCTCGAAAAAGTAAAACTCTTAATAAAGCCGCCCAGAGCTAACCTCTTCATTACGTTCCATAATGGCTCGACTGCGAAGGGAGTGAAAAAAACACCGAGCACACACTCCAAACCTGCAGGCTCTTTTCTGAAGAGACTGGTTCGGCCCTCTTGAGCTGAGATGGAAAGAAGGCTCTATGTAAGCCTGGAGGACTACTGAATTCCTCATTTCAACCCTGGCCATTTAAGGAAAAAACGAAGATGAAGGCAGGTGTTAACAAAGATAAATCCTATTTAATTATTATTTTAATTTATATTTATATATTAATTCCAACTTTAGTATGCTTACATCAATTACTTTATTATTATTAATGTTTCTATTATATAATTTACAGACCTCTGTTCTTTATGTTATCTTTTCTTCATCATATTATATTTATGGTATCCATAAATACCATAAATTTATGGTATCTTTTAGCTCATTTCTTTTGTGTATTCTCTACGTGTATATTTATATATTTTGAATATAATTTCTTCCCCCCCCCCCCCAATTATGTAAATTACCATTTAATGTTTGCCTATTTTTAATATTTTCTTTAATTTTCTATACTGTTTACCTTAAAATTATTTTCAAATGTACCGTACTTTAACTGTCAATCCCCACTCTTCTACTATAACATTCAGTAGAAACAGTTCACATTCGCATTGAATTCCAGTCTGAAAGGTACGTTGATTTTATTCTTATCCCCCTTTTTCCATTTCTTAGTTTGTACTTTAATTTATATTTCTTCTTTTTATCTGTTATTATTTCCGTTTATATTAATTTTCTATAACCTTTTATTATTCTTATTTAGTTTTTACGTTTCATTGTACATCTTTTTAATTTCTCATTTACTTTTTTCATTTATGTTTACGTCATTTTAGCCCTGATAAAGCCTTGCAACGTGGGACGAAACGTTCGCTCAATATAAAATAATAACTATTTGAGTTTTTCTTTTACCGCATCTGAACCACCATAGAATTATCTAACTTAAATAGTTTTTTAGATATTGCTTTATATTAAAATTAATAAAAATCAAATTTTATCAATTATTTTAACACTTAAATAAATATAATGACAACATATCTATTGTCTCCTTTAATGGAGAATCGGACCATGGTCTAAATTAACTTTTTGTTGCTTTACAGGTAACACTTTCTAACCAAATTTAATCTAATTAGATAGACCAAATTCAACCTATGATGACGCTTACATTAATGTCTTATAGCATATCATGTAATTAGAAAATAAAAATTAATGTAAGGAATGTAAACGATAAAACAATTAAGCTGTTAATAGATTAATGATAATTGCAGGAGAAACTCGAAAACTTCATTAAGTTTCAGTTTGTTATTTCAAGTAAATATTAAAAATAAATAATAATGCAATAGTTAAAGGTAAACAACACAACTTTTAATATACTATTGTTGAATTATTATATTTTTTAATTATAGTCATAATAAGAAGAGATACAATCCACAAGTTTCAAATATCTGGCGTTCTTCTCAACAACACTGTCTTCCGATTTTTAACGAACGAATTCCATCCTTTGGCTCCGAACGATAAAAATTTTGAAAATAACGTATCTTATGTGGACAATGTATTTATAGCATCCCATAACCACACGATATTATATATGAATATTATCATGAGTCGTAATTCCGTCCCAATATTTTCGCTAAGCTATATAGTATTAGTGTCGCGACACAAACACTTTAGGAGAGATATTTCGGCGATCCAATCTTTTTGTGACGCTTAACCCTTTGCTAAAATCGTAAAATCTTATCTTTAAGGTGGACGAACGATCTGAGTGTTATGGGGGGTTTGACCCGGAATGGAATGCAATTTCATCTATGTACAACTATGTTATTTTTTTTTTTTTTTTAATAACATCCTCTCAAACATATTCATCAATCAAAAAAGGTATAAAAAATGCAATTCGCTCTGCAATAACCCTTTAAATTTTATAAATTTGAGCATTTAATTTTTATTATTTAAAAAAACATTAATATCTAATTTAAATAATTTTTTTCGCCACAATAAATTAATTTATTACGGTTATTTTATTACGTTTATTATTTTCTAATATGATCCTGGCCGAGTTACCTACATGCACAACCGTTGCTCAAGGAACTTCCTTACCAAGTACTATACCTACAATCATTAATTTAATAGCAAAGGATTTATTTTTTCTTTTGAACAACTTATATTCTTATATTCTAATACAATATTAAAGCTTTTTTTCTAAGAAAATTAAACGTTCAGGAAACATTTTGCCAAATAAATAAAATTTTTCACGTAAACAATTGTATACCTACAACATTCTTTCAGACGGAATCATCACCTTGCCGAAGTAATAATACCATTTTTCGAGACTGAATATTTTGTCAGATAAATTATAAATTTTCTCGGATTAATCTCATTTTTATCTAGATAGACAAATTTAATTCAATTTTTTACGTTAAGTATGTTCCTAATGTAAGTGTAAAAAAAATGTAGCTATCCAAATATGCTACAAAGTCTGAACTTTGAATAATGCAGCAGAGAAAATGAGAGAAATTTTTTTATCATTTACATTTTACTTAAGATACAAAAACAACGCTGTGTTTTTAAAAATAAGCCAAAGCAATTATTATTTATAATTATATTTAACTTTTTTTAAAAATAGTATTATGAAATCAAACTGTACCAATATGACAATATGTTCGATTTTACTTTATTCGACTAGTTTTATAAGAAAAAAATACTAATTGCAGTTTAGATTAAAAATAAAAACAATGAATTGGGAGTAAAATTAGATTTTAGAAAATGTTAATTTCGAAAAACATTATATGGAAAATTTTTTTTGTAATACGAAATACATTTTTGGATGAGAATTATAATTGTTCAGATAAATAATTTAATAAACTGTAAATGGATATATATTTTTACGCGGCAAATAAATTCACAGATAAAAATAAAATT
>NW_027111282.1:603992-604340 GCF_000696795.3 Halyomorpha halys | reverse complement strand
ATAAACTGTAAATGGATATATATTTTTACGCGGCAAATAAATTCACAGATAAAAATAAAATTTTACCTTAATTTTAGTAATAATATCTGCATAAAATTTCTAACTAGGAGATTTATATTGGCATAAAAAAAAAAAAGAAAGTCGTTTCCGACGTTTTTATAAAATTTGTTAAATTTAAATTATATTTATTAAATCTAGAAGAGAAAAAAAAGGTTACGAATTTTGAAACTGAATATTTATGAAAAGCTTAGCAGAGGATATTATAGAAAGAAAATCAAGGATAAAGTTACATATCTCAATCCCTTTATTTTTAATGCAATTCAAACCTATAAAATATACCACAAGCAT
>NW_027111282.1:601593-603942 GCF_000696795.3 Halyomorpha halys | reverse complement strand
GAGGATATTATAGAAAGAAAATCAAGGATAAAGTTACATATCTCAATCCCTTTATTTTTAATGCAATTCAAACCTATAAAATATACCACAAGCATTCATACTATAACATTCATCTATAAGCAACATTACTTTAAATTGATATTTAATGTAATTTTATTTCGGTAACAAGCCTTTTAATCATCGTGTAAATAGAGGATATATATACATATATGTATTATATATGCATATAATATTACATTTTAGGTAGCACCTTTATTTTCCAAAGATCACGGTAGTCAACAAGCTTACCTGGGCGTGGTTATTAATTTGATGGATGACAGTTCAGTGGCTCCAAGTTGCAGCTGGCAATTAGAAAATGATCGCCTCTGAGGAGCTCTCCTTTCTTGTCCTAGTTGGAGTACATAAGGATGTTAAACTCAAAATAATAAATATTGATTTATACAACTACAATAACTTTTGAACATAAATACATGGTATATATACATATCCAGTACAAATTTGGATCGCAAAAGGATGAAAAATTATTTTATAACATCGCAATTAAAACGCCTAATAAGAGGAATAATTTAATAGCAATGAAAAAAAAATAAGGGAGATTGCAGATCTTGGAAGTTTTGTTGCCGCAATATTCTGAACAATGTGACTGTGTTGTATCCAAGCTAATAGCATTTAGTATCATTCGCATATCACGATTCTTTTATATGAATATGGTCAGGTAGAGTCCATAATTAATTTTTTAACAGAAATATTGACATCATCATATGAGAAATTATTTAATATTGATAAAAGAAATACAAAATTGTAGTAAAAAAAAAACAAAAAATAATCTATTCCACAAAAGGAACAATCAAAATAATAAATAGCAAAGTGGAATATGTTCCATCAAAAGAAAATAAAAAAATGAATCAGAGCTGATACTGACTTAATACTTCTGAAGAAGAACCAAACATTATCTCAACAGTCAATTTCAGGCTGAAAGTATCCTTGAAGAATTCGCTTCTTTCTTTATGCTGCTGCTTCAAGATGAATCTATCGTCCGGAATTTCGAAGGCTTTGAGTATATAGGAAGGAGATGTTGGGCGCGCATGACCCTTATGGCTCAGGCGCGGAAACATGATAACCGCCTAATGAAACGAGCTTCACGCTACTTACTCCATCAACCAAATTCTGACACATCCCTTCATAAAATGAAAAATAGTAGTCGTCTCCTCTCCTAATTATGGTTTACGACAAATTCCATTCACGTAGGCAGTAAGCAACTATTTTATTCTATATTTGGCTCAGACGTTCACGATCAGCTGACAGAAAATTAGACGGGAATTAGCACAACTGACCTTAAAGAATCGGAAGATAAGAATAGAATGAGGGAAAGGTCACGCAGGTATTGAGGGGAATGAGTGGTTGACACGCTAACTAAAGTGACTTTGCCACGACACGTTCCATAGCCCCATATACCTACAAAAATCAGCACAGGCGAGAGAATGGGAATGGTACTATTTCTGAACAACTTTCAAGTTTACCTAAATCCATTCTAGACATCACACCACATGATTGGAATTAATTTAATACAACAGATTACAAACAGCCCCAGATAGTAAAGGAACACGCAATAGAAAATAAAAACCTACCTAACAATGAAAATCCATAATATATATAGATAATTGACCGTATAATTTCAAATATGAAGAAGATGGTCAGGGTTGCGGTCGAAAAGAACAAAAATATGATGCTACATCGTTGTAAAGTTAATATGACACTACAAAGTGTGTAAAGCTATCATCTTGAGCAGCCCTGATGAAGCCCTACAAAGTGGGTTGAAACGTCTGATAATAACAATTGTAAGTTATTTTTTTCTTTTAGACAGCAACCCTGACCATCTTCTTTATATTTGAAAATCCATAATTTTTTTTGTATCAACCGCAGATTTAAGGTAAAGCTGCTGTTACACGATGAACGTTTGCTGAGACATTGGTCCCAAGGTGTTGGTGGAGACAAATGTTCAGGACATCGCTTTTGTAGGAGCTCTATACTCGGCCACTCGATGCGTCCAACGTTAGCTTGGTATTGTGTAGCAGCGACATAGGATGTTGGTCGAGAGGAGCTATCAGAGAAATGAACACAAATAAATAAAACTCATTCTGTTCTAATTTTAAAATCAGGCTCGATAGTGTAATATTAAAGTGTACCTTAAAAATCCATTATTAATTCCATAATTACAATTCCTATAACGCAAAAATGATCCTTTAACATTTTTAGACTGCATTAAATGTGACTGACTGACATTACTGTTAATAATTTTTGGGGGAGGGATAGGCAAAAGACTCAGTCGAACGAAAACTATTATATATA
>NW_027111282.1:598909-601183 GCF_000696795.3 Halyomorpha halys | reverse complement strand
TTGATCTGTGACAAAGTAAGGAGCATTAAGGATTTTACGAAGGATTTTGGACTGTAAGGATTGGATTCGAGAGGAATTATATGGTTTAGTGGAGCCCCATAGCTCAACTATGCCAAATAGGCCTTATAATAGTCATGTAGATCAGTCTTTTGTAATTACCGTATAATTTAAAATATGAAGAAGATGGACAGGGTTTCGGTCAAAAAAAGAACAAAATAGTTTTCAACTATTTATTGCCCGACGTTTCGGTCTACTTTGCAGGGCTTCCTCAGGGCTAAAAAGGTACAAAAAACAACTAACAACATTACAATAATAAGATACAAAAAGGTAAATTAAGGTAGGATAAATATAATGTAAAAAATGAGGGAAAAGAAAATTATATATAAATAAAAAGAAGGAAGACATATAATAGTATTAATATAAAATAAACTTTAATAAACAATGATAAGAAAAAAAACGTAACAATGATAAGAATAACAAAATTACGTAAAATATACGGTTAAAAAATACAGGAGAAGTAGAGGTAGGTAGGTAGATTTCTTCTTAATTTTCCGTTTGTTAGTGTGTTTAAATTTTGTGTTCCCACGTATACCTTTCTGTTTTTCCTTTTATATGCGTCCCTTGTATTTTTTAACCGCATATTTTACGAAATATTTTTTCTTATCATAGTTTATTCAAGTTTATTTTATCTTTAATACTATTTCATGTCTTCCTTCCTTTTATTTATATATAATTTTCTTTTCACTTATTTATTACATATTTATCCTACCTTAATTTACCTTTTTGTATTTTATTTTTGTAATGTTTTTTTTTTTTTTTTTTTTATCTTTTCAGCCCTGATGAAGCCCTGCAATGGGGGAGAAACGTCGGACAATAAATAGTTGAAAACTATTTCGTTCTTTTCTGACCGAAACCCTGACTATCTTCTTCATATTTTGAAAACAATAATACTCTTGACAATGCTGATGTTATGTACAGCTTTATATTTCGTTGTAGTCGAATAATTAATTTGGATAAAGAATTATTGAAGAAGTATAGAAAATAAAAATTAAAAAATTCGTATAAGTGGTTCTTCTAACAGTTCCGTTTTGAGATATGGAACTTCGCAATTGTGATTTGGGAGCACCCCCAATAAAACTCGAAGTGATAAACTAAATAATTGGATTATTTCTTGTTCCATAAAAAGCAATAAATAATGGGCTCATGATTTCAAAGAAAATGTGGCTTTAATTAACAATTAAAAAAAATTGGTTGACTCCTGCATCTCTTGTTCCTTCCGCTACAACTGACACCACTCAATTACCCACTCGTTCCACTCCGAATTTTCAGCTCCCGTGTCTCATCCATCATTAATAATTCCAACCTGTCACCCATGCACCCTACTTATTGGCCTACATCCCTTAAAAATAGCCCCAATATATTCATGTCCTCCTCCCAAGCTACAATCAAACCCCCAGATAACCTTTCACAGGCTTATGGCTATAATCACCTTCATCCGTTATAGGAGGAGGATTATAGAATTTATTATCCGTCAGACAAAACTTATTACACACTATATTTACCAACAAAACTTATAAATAAAACCATTAAAATGTCTATAAAATGACTGAAAATTTTACTAATAATTATAAATAGGCACTGAACATGTACCGAAAATTTGCACGAACTGAAATTAATATTTAAAGTTAGTATATCCATTAGATTTTTCTGATAAAATCGATTTACCGGAAGTACTACTTTATTATTATAGAATCGATTTTACACAGTTTTTTTCGATTTACTCAAAAACGGCTCAAACGATTTTATACCGGTATAAAACTATATATAATAAAATATCAGTTCGGTCTTATCCTCAATGAAATAGTTTAGCAAGGGTTACAAGCCGAATTTTTGAAAACTCTTCCCTCTAAAGTTCCATTCATTTTGTTAATTTAGAATAATTAACCATTGCACATAGTTAAGAATAATGAAAAATGTAAAAATATGAACATTAAAAAAAAAATGATGATTAAGTAATTGAGAAAAATGAAGAAATATAGAAAGCATTATAGACTGCAATATGGGAAATAGACGAGTACCTGATCTTGTTCTTACCCTATCAGAACTCAGTACACCCCTTAACTTACAAATATTAGAAAGATGGCAGCCCAAGTGGGATGAAAGTTCTCCGAGTAAATTAAAAGAAATAAAACGATCAGTAAAAACGATGTTTTTTTTTTCAATTTTCAGTAGTATAAGTCCATTAAAACCTCTCAAACGTATTTTTATTTATTT
>NW_027111282.1:589648-598805 GCF_000696795.3 Halyomorpha halys | reverse complement strand
TATACATACACACACATATGCTGAAATGAATGATGCTTCATTAAAACTATTTTATTTGTTTTCACAGCTGCTAGGAACGAAGGCCGGGACACGTGTTCAGTATTTATATATTAATACAGAATTACCAAAGAAAATTCAATCAAAATCGGTCGCCCCCGTGTTTACCGTGCCCTAGTTAATTATAGTTAGTTCTAAAACTTGATAATAGTTAATTAATCTTTAGTGATTAAGACGAATAAAGTGAGTAACTTCTAAACTGCAGAATACCTTCTTGTTAATAAAAGTGATTATGCCCCAGAAATGCTGAAGAGGGGAGGTGCTTGACAAGGTGATTAATTTCGCTCTAATCATCTCAATTCGATCGGAGTCCATTATAACTTTTTTTTTTGGTCTGTAGAGAGCGCGAACAGCAAATAATGAACGACCCCTAAGATATTTGGAACGCACTATACGAGGATAGCAAACCTTGGTTCGGTGTTTCCAATGCTGAATGCAAATATTGTATATAGGTGCGGATATGTATTTATTTTATTGTTTAAAAAAATTTATTTTCTTTGTTATTATTTAATCAGTTCTTATTGTATCCATTATATTTTTATTTATTTATATAGTTTAATTCAGATATCCCCTGTGTTGATTGTAATAAGCAATGTTGGAGGTTATTATCAGAATTAATTGTAAGTCGTCATGGGTGTAACTTATGTGAAGTGTGTAATGGAATTTGAAATAAATTGTACATGATAAAAAGGAAAATAAAACTTCTAATCATTATTAATGAATAAAAAATGATTTTATGTTGTGTTTAAGCCAAAACTGTGCACAAAATGCTTTTTATTATTAATTATTTATTTAATACCAGATCAGCCTGGTAGGCCTTACATGGTTAATGTAAAAGGTACTTTTTTTAACAATTGCTAATTTATTTTATCTTAATAAAAAATTAAAATAAAATAAATAGATTAAAATAATAATTCTTAACGAAATATAAAAGTAAATTTAATAACAAAGACAATGACATTTATGGATTTAACAAAACAAATAATTTACTTATAATGGAAAAAATGTGTTAGTATTGTTAATTAATTAAATTTTGACCACTTAATTTAATCAGTGAGATGATAAATCATAATAAAAGATATTACAATTTTACTTTCTAATGATTGGTAAGTAAATCTTACCGCAAAAACAATAATTTCATATTAGATTAGATAATATTTCACACCTAACCGGACAATAACACATTATTTTATTTATAAAATGGAATTATAAAAATATTTCATTCATAAACGAGAGTGGGTACCTCAGGGAGTAAATTGTGGTGCTACTGTGCTAAATAATTATTTAGTCCGTTAAACCAGCCGAGGGTTCGGGGAGCCCTCCTGGGCCACACCCAGCACTCTATAAAGTTGTTGCAATCCTCTGCCCCTATAAAATATTACACAACCGTTGTAACGTAGTGGATCCAAGACCCTATAAGAGTTGTGGCGGCACAGGTATTCATTTATCAATAACAGATTAGTATAAGAGTCAATATCAATACAAGACATAAATTAATTGTTGGGAACTTATAAGAAAACATCGAGTCATCTTAAAACCACCAGATAATTAAATCAGTCAACGTTTCGCCAGTTTTCAGTTATCATAAGGATTGGAAACCTTTTCACTACAATCCGTGAAGAATCTTGGCTTTAGTAATTGATAAAAAAGTAGAGTTTACATCTAGATTAACGGTTGTGCAAGCAGGAGATTTGACTTGGACCACGCTCAACTACTGGATTTTTCTCCCAATAGGGTATATCCAGTTTATAAGACTCTACCGACTGATAAATAATAAATAATTTGATGCCGCAGATGGACTCGAATCATCAAATAAGCACAAGGTCGCTTATACTTTGACAAAATATAATACATCTCATATCAACAAATTCAGAGATATTTCATGAACAGTATATTTCTTTGGACATCCAAAAACATTTTTAAAAAAACGGAATGTTCTCTTAATTACTTACACACGGAATTAATTCTTAATTACGGAATGTTTTCTTAATTACTTACACACATTGTATCCCATTATTTTATACTTTACTTTTCCTATTTTTTTCTATCTGTTTTTTTTTTTTATTTCTTCTCCACCTATTATGTATATTTCCATTTATTGTTCACCTAATTTAAATACTGTTTTATCATGTTTACTTTACAAATTATTTTCGTTATTGTGGCACAACTGCCGTCCCCACTCCTCCCAATACCAACGGTCACTTCTGTTTTGACTGCCGTCAAAATAGGTATGCATTCTGTCTCATCATTTGATTTGTATTCTTTTTTCTTTTTACATCTCTTTATTTGTATTTTCTTTAATATTTCTTTTCTTATCTATCTGTTACTATTACCCTTTACATTTACTATTTACTACCTTTAATTTTTCTTATTATATCTTACTTTTTTACATTTTATACCCCTGTTATTTTACACTTATGTTTTTGTTTTCCTTTTGTAACTATGTGTTTGTATCTTTTTTAGCCCTGACGAAGCCCTGCAACGTGGGGCGAAACGTTGGCTCAATAAAATAGTATAATTCTACTATTTGAGTTTTTTGACCGCACCCGGACAATATTCCTTTCGTTTTTGTTTTATTTAGTTTTTTCAAAAATGTTATATTTTTTAGAAAGTGTTAGCAAAATAGGAAATGCCTGAAATGCCTTATTTTCCCCTATCTCATACTTTATAGGATTAGTATTTCGAACGGAAATGGTTAACCCAATTGATAGATAATAGCCTTTATACAAATGAAGCGTCTTTTAATTAAATCACTCGCTACGCTTGCTCAAGAAATAAACAAATCCCAAGCGGATCGGGTTTTGTTGATTTTCGGTTTGGGTCTGTGCCTGATTTCCCTTGGACAGTAGTTTTCTCATTGTGTAGAGATGTGTACATATCCACTTGCTACGTTGAAGTAATACTTTCAAATTAGCATCAAAGAAACTTATAAATGTTCAACCTATCCAAAACATTCCATTTGATTATTTCATCGATTATTTTTTATCCATAACGCTTAGCTATGATTAGCATTAATTATGGTAATGATTATTTCGCTCATGTTTTTGACATCAAAATGGCAGTGTGGAGATGTTTTATCTTTAATATCATTAAGACTTTCATCAAAGTTCTCTTGCTTCCAGATATTCGAAAACTTCGGCATGTTTTGGGAGTTTCATTTTCAACTAACAATCATACATACAGATATATTACCACACTACAGATCCCTTTTCTGGTTCTCAGGAGTTATATATTTTAACGAATGAGGTATCAAATGTAACAGTACTTCTTGGAAAAGAGACGAATCTCAATTTGGATTCTTAAATACTTACTAGAACTTTCACAAAAGTTGTTTTAAAAAATTATAAGTTTCCAGAACTCTGGTAGAGATAAGTTAGTGGATTGAGACGGTTCAAATTGAATTTTGTAGATTTCAGACCTCAGAATCAAATAATAATTTATAATAAATCTCTCATAGAATAAATTCCTTTCATATTAACAGGATAGACAAGCTCAAATGACAAAACATTTTTCATTGTGAACGAAAACAGCTTTTAGGTATATTTAAAAAAAATCATTTAAAAAAAACGCCATTCCTTTTAGCTTTTATTAGTATTATCTGCCATAAGTAATATTAAATGCTCCAAGTCAATAATTATAAACAAAAAAATAAAAACACAAAAATTGATAGAAACATTCTTATATCTATAAACTATAGTTGGCAGCAAAATTTCGATAGCAAAGCAGGATCGCTCATATGAAAATGCAATGAAATCATGCAAAATTTTGTCCGGGGCCGTTCAATTTAAATTAATTTGTAGCCCCGCTAAATTAATTTACTATCTCCATTCAAACGACTTCCTTAACCGGTTTGGACAAGTTGTTGTATTTTCGCTAATATTGGATCAATTAAGATTTTTATGAATATTGAGGCAAATACTTTGGAACGAAAAACCTCAAATTTCTCGGGGTGGGGAGGGGATTTTTTTCACGAAGGATTACAAAGGTTCATAATTGAAAATATAAACCAAAACGCTTAGAAATAATTTTTAACCATGTATTTAAAAAATTTAGAGCTTGTATTGGTTCCTTTGACTTGAATGACAGCATGCATTTTCTTTTCTTGCTCGATCGGATTAAGATTGGATTTACAATTCGTTAGTTCATTCTTTGTAGAAGCCATTTTTAGCCTAGGGAGTTTACGCGACACCACAGTAACCTCGAGTCTGCAGCAGTGTCGGTTCAAATCCGGCCTGGAGGTTTTTTATAGTATTTACACTTTTATTTTGTGGCGGTTCCACGGAATGAAAACCTGGCCCTCCCATTTAGGTTAGAATATGTTGGTTACTTGTAGGATAGGGCCGTCCGAAACTCAGATGGCTGAGGCGCTGGCGAATTGCGGACGGTGCCGGTTCAAATCCGGCCTGAGGGGTCTACTTTTTTCATTTCATGGCGGTCCCACCAAAAGAAAGCTTGACCCACCACCATGGTTAGAATAGGTTGATCACCTTTAGATGGACCCATTCGTGGAAGACTTGTAGAATATATAGGGGCCGGTTTTTCTCTTTAAAGTTATTCCATCCCACACCACAAGCGAACACCACCATATCGAACACGTGGGGATAAGATTCATTGAGCATATGGCTCTCTTGTTCTCATCCATTCACAATTGTCAGATAGATTGTGTATATAGATTCTCAAACCTGCTCTCCTAGTCTCTGACTCAGTGTGGAGCAACTGACTTGGCAGTGGTGCTGAAGTGCCGAAACATCTAGGAACAGCACTGCTGAGTTAATCCAATATAGTGCTGGAATGGATTCCTTTACACAAGAAGATGTGCTCTCTAAAAGAGTTTCCTTTGAGTCCCAACCAAACATTCCCTTTCCGTATGGCCCAGCCAAACGAACGATTGAGAGAACTGCTATAGGTAAGTCATGGGCACCCTTGTTGGTTAAGCACTTTGAAGACAACGTGTTACCTTCTTCAGAATACAGGCTAAGCATGACTTCTTTTAAAGCATTTGTTTAGAATCAGTGTCTTTGAGACCACTTTTCAAACTTTGCCTCCAGTATAGTTTCACTAAAGATGAGACCTTATGGGTGGAAAAAAACGTTAAACGCTAAATTAGCCAAATCTGTGTCGATCCAATTTCGGTGTACCTGATCAAAATCCGGTGCCCTAAGTTAATAGTAGCTGCCGTCTTTAGTATAGCAAGGCAGTTTCTGACAGCCACCTTTGCACGTTTTTACCTCCATCTTCATACTTTTTTCTTATAGTTTCATGAATTATTATAGATTGCAAGCCTCATTATGATCTAGGTTTTAGTCAATATTTTTTTTTATTATCATTATAGTAAATATAGTAATCTTATCCTCAATATGCCATGTTAAAATGTTGGATCTGAAAATTAACCTCCCATCGGACATCAGTTGGAAAACTGATTGTTTGTTTTTCTGTGGCCTGTCCTGATTTCCATTTATTGTTAATCTTTAGTTTTGCAATTCTATTAATCTTTAAATTATTGTAATTCAAAGTCTATCAGAAGTGGTATGAGCTGCTGTCATTTATGAAATCTCAATTTTTAATATTGATGGATTGTAAGAAAGTCATGTAGAGGAGTAGGGTTGGTAAAATTGATAAATAAATTTATATCTCTTAAAAATTTTGTAACAATAATAGGTATTAATGTATGTACCCAATTAATGTTGATATTGTTTAAAAATAAAATCTCAAATATATAAACTCAGAATAATAGTTAAAATTGCCACAATATGCGTTTTAATCTTTGGGTCTACCCAATTTCATCAATTATGTTTTTAATAATCTTGAGTAGATTTGAATAGAAATTTACGAAGGATGCATGGACTACGAAGATCATTATGAACCACAAAAAGAAACTATCTATTCACAGTGATAATGGATTAACACTGCAAAATTATTATTATTTATACAGCTATATAGCTTCCGATACATCTACGCTTTCAAATACTGACACCCTCTTAGTCCCATAATTAAAAAGGGAATCATGCATAAAATACATACAAACATGATTTAACAACAACCTACAAATATGGACTACATCACATGCACAAACAATCCTGATCAAAATTGAAAAAAATAAACACTCAGCAAAACAACATGAAACACAAAAAACACGTAATGAAACAAACATGACATTACATAACACTTAGCGAAAAATATAACATAGCTGGCTGGAATCCTTCACGTTGTTCGAGATGCAATAGGATATGATCCATACAGCAGCGGGTCTATGCTCGTGAGCCTTTTCCTGAAAGAATACCTCACAATTGTATTATTTAAAAATTTCAGAAAAATAATCTATTAAGCTGAAATATTTATATATTATCTTTTCATTGGCCAATTACATTATTCATCTTTAAAAAAATAACAGATAAAGAATTCTTCCACTATTTCATACACATAAGAAAATCATTACATATAGAAATAAAAATGACCTAGTGCAAAACATTCTCAACCTCCTGTAGGTCCTAGTACTTTCATTCAGATATTTTTAAATATCTTTTCGTGAAGCCCAATTCAGATTAAGGTATTACTAAATTCAAACATCTTAACGGTTATATGCTAGCATAAATTCATTTATTTATGTCAGATTATACTTTGATTCAGAGCAGCACAGATCAAGTATCAACAGCTTGCTTAAACAATATTTAATTTTCATTTTTAATTTATTATCTCCCTATTAAAAAAAAACGTTTATGTTGGGTACATTTCATCGCTCTCAAACTCATCACTCTCTGAAACTGCGTTAAGAACATATAAATGGTCATTGAACCAACCCCTTCTTAGATCAAGTGGTCCTATTGCCATTCCTTAAGTACTAAGTATAAGCTACCACCTTGTACTAAACGGAGTGGGAGCTCCCATGATTCCAAGAATTGTTTTCCCAAAGTATCCATCATCTCTCATCCTACTCCACTTCGATTACACATACAAAGTATATGTAGGAGGACTTTTTGGTGAGCAAGAAATGAGAATAAAATATCAGTGTTGTTTCGTAAGATTCATTTTCTGTGTTAAGCGCTCTGAATGGTATCTCAGAAAGGGTCCATCTTAATTTCTAACAACAATATCTTCTTGGTGCCTTCTTATTATTGTTCTCTCGTACCAGGCTATAGTACCTAATAATAGGAGAACGTCTATCACTGTTCTCGGTTTCTTGCCATATTCCTGGTTTGGTATTTTTCTCTTTTTTGCACAAACGGTCGACATATCCCAGGCACACCATCCTTGGTCGGCTACCACCACCATCGGCTTTGCAGAATAGGGGAACGAGTTGTGGCATCAATGGAGTATTATGTATTAGTATGTGTATTCACTATGTGTAATAAACCTTTGATCTAATAATACCTTTATTTCTTATAATATAAATGAGGAAACAACAAAGGGATATAAAACTATGGTGCAGACTGGTGCTCGGGGATGTGTATTAACAACAATATTCCTGGTATTATCCGGTCTCTGGTAGCTTCAACACTATCTTCTACGCTTCTTTCATTCGCCTACCACCTTGGAAAAGTATTTTCTTTACCTCTAGGAAGAGTAAAATTACCCTATGATTGCCTCCAATACATAAGACCTCGTACAGGCTGCTACACTACTAGTACTACTAATCAGTAGTTATGGGAACTATCTATTCCTCTTAAGACGTAGAACCCTATTTCCTTTAGCGGTCCATTGGTGCCAAGTAGGAGTACAATAGATTAAGACCTACTCAGTCTCCGAAACAGATTCTTAATGGCATTAAACTTCATCATGTCCTTTTGCACTAAGTTTCGCCTAGATTAGTCACATTTGGATAACCATTTCTAACAATATTATAAACATGTATTTTTTTTTTGTTTAACAATATAATAATAAAAAATCAAGAAAAATACTGATTTTATATTTATTATGTCTTCAAGATTTATTTAATATACATGAAACTTTAAATTTAATTTAAAGATTTTTTTTTATATTTATTATATGCAGCCCACAATTGGTTTAAACATTTCGACATTCCTAATTTACATCATTAAAAATGTTAATTATTCTTATATTTATTAATTGAAATTAATTAATAAAACAACGTTAATACTCCACAATGTTAATTGCTAATATACTAGTTCCTGAAAGTCTAAATAGAGTGAATCAAGAATTATAATCCACTGAATTATAATTACCAATACTATAGTTGCGTAAGAAATTAAAAAAAAATGTATCATAAAAAACTCAAAATCATCAAATTAATAATTTTTCCTTTCAATTATATTTGGTGTCAATTGATAGGGGAGATTTAATAGGGTAAATACAGATTAGAACAAAGGTTAATTCTCAACATGGAAGAACATATCAAAACATCAGATAAGTATTTCACCGTATACCTTCAAGTACCATCGGTAGAAAAAAGTAATATCCAATCTGAATTATGTAACCATACGTAATGTCACCTATTAATTTAATGTTTATTTCAGTTTTTAGAGGGATCAAAAAAAAAATATCATTATGTTTTAATTAAAATTCTAGATATAATAGTAAATTTGTGAGAAACGATAATTCTTCTGAATATAATAATATATAGCAATAATATAGGACAGGTAAAGACGAGAACGAACATCGTTACTAAAAATGATAGATTTTTTAAATGTATGACCTAGATAATGATATAAAAGATAAGATGAGGTAGGATGTATTTTTATTTTAAGTAAAGTGCTAAGATGGGGGGATAATTTTATTGTCAAAAGAGCCAGAGGGCGCCATCTAATGGTGTAGAAGCCAACTACCACCTGATAGGGCAAATCCCCCACCGGTTAGGACCAGGTGATTTGGAAGGGTGAGCCCTCTCTCTCTTACAAGTCTTTGAAGAGGAAAGAATTCTGGCTAGAGTGACTGACTACCTGAGGCCGACCTCACAGCAGCTGCATCTCATTTCAACAATATAACAATGTTATGCACAATTTTTGGCTCATCCCCACTACCATACTTATCCTCTTTCATTCCTCTATGGATAACTTTTTTTTTTTTTTTAATAATTTATTTATTGATATTTACAACTGTATACACATATATACAACAAGTAAATTTGCTGTAGGTGACATAGTGA
>NW_027111282.1:583753-588848 GCF_000696795.3 Halyomorpha halys | reverse complement strand
GGAATGTCAGCTGTGAAAACTGTATAAAGGATAGGACCAAGGTAGATAACTTTCAATTGGTAATCCTCTTCTTAATTTCAAAACCTCTTCTTAAATATGTATTATTGATAATGGAATCAGGTCTGACTCCCTCATATTTTGGATTCAAAGAAAGCCTAGGCCAAAATGAGAGCTCCCTCAGAATACAAATATTAACAAATAATTTAGTTTCAACCGGTCGGGGATGAGTCCTATCAGGTGCTAGTTCCCACCGTACTTGACAGAATGCGCCGTACCTTGTTGGCTTCTATACCTCTTGATAGCACCCTATTATCCCTTTAGCACACAACATAAAATATAAATACATGCTTCAGGACTGAATATAACTACTATATTGAACAATTAATTTATCCTATATTCCCTAAAGGCTTACAAATACTTTGAGAACTTATTAATACGAAAGACTTAAATATCATACATATTTTTTTTTTTTTTAGATAGATTTATTTATTGATAGATATAATAATCTGCCACACAGTTGTGGGCAATAGGTAATAGTGATGAATGATCTCATATATACTAAAATAAAAAATAAAATAAAATAAATAAATTTAAAAAAGCTCTCTTAAAATATATACAAACAAAAGAATAAACAAAATGAACATAATCAAACTATCTGTATGGAAAATAAATAAATAGAATAACACAATGATAAAATAATATATACAATGTTTTATCATACATCTAGATACTTAATTCTTATTTTTTTTTAGTTAATATTTATTTATTTCGTTAGATCTTTATTGATATAAATATTAAAGTTTATTATATAAAAACGTTTGAAACTGTCGCATATTTCAAATTTGTTAATTACTTTTTGTGTTAAATATCCTATTATCTTGTCTTTATTCCAATGAAGCTTTGAGAATTTCCAAATGAAATTTGGAAAGACTCAGCTACGACAAATGAAGTTTGTTTTGAAATTCGCGAACGAAAATTCGATAGGAAGTCAAGAAGTAGCTCATGGTTGTGCCTTTGAACAGCCAGGATGGTCAGATTTAAGAGCAGAAGGAAAACAATGCTCAAATAAGGAACTAGTTGATCAAGTTTTCTAGGAGTGTATTAAGCAAATATGTACCTTGATATTATTATGTTTTATTTTAAAACATCTTTAAAGAATTCCAGCATTAAAAATATTTGTTACACGCTTTTGTTTTTGCTTTTTTTCAAGGAAAAAGGAGGAAGGTGTAGTAATGTAAACAGGTTACCCTTTAGAGGTTGTAACAGTGCTCTACCTTCCCTCCGTTTAATCAGTTGATAACCAGCCTCAATGGCGTGTTTCAATATATTTTGTTTGTTGTTTAAGTTATATCTATTAGTTTATGTTCATTGTATTATAAAATGTTCGTCTTAATCAATCCGCTTTAAGTTGCAACAGAAGGGATAGATACTGTCACATGAGTAAACAATACAACGTCTCTTTTTTTTTTTTTTTCACAAATCCCTTTCATCGTAGTTGATCTAGTTAGCAACTGCGTTCCTTTCCCAGCCCTTCCATGTAGTCCTTATATTTAACCATACAACGCTTTTCTATAAGCTTTGCTTTTATCTTACAATCGTGTCCCATTCTACCCATGGTCTTACCATTTCAGCTGGCGTTCCTCGAGGACATAAAAAACAAATTTCACTCCTAATGTGGCTCGGATGCTTATTTCTTTTGCAATTAGTTCCATTTTTCCCGTCTCTTTTCTTAACAATCGCATTTCCTCTGCTCAAAGTCGGCTTGAATGTTTCTTAATAATTATCCAGTTTTCTGAATCATAAAGAAGAATAGGCAAGACTACTGACTTAAACAGGCGTAACTTTGTTTCTTTACTTACTTCTCGATAGCTTATCACCTCTGAAAAATGTACGATTTTTCATTTGATATTATGATATCACAGGGCCGTCCGTAGCTCAGGTAGTTGAGCTACAGGTCTTAGCAACCTGAGAACTGCGGGCGTCGCCGCTTCGAATCCGGCCTGAGGGGCGGACCTTTATCATTTCGTGAAAGTCCCAGGAAATGAAAAACTTGATCCCCTAACATGGTTAGAGTAGGTTGGTCACCCCAAGATAAACGCCCCCCCCCCCTATATCAGAAATGACCAGGAAAGGAGTCATAACAAAAATTAAAAATAAGCTTCTAACATAATAGAGTTATAAAAATTAACCATTCTCACCAATTTACTTAATCACTTATTTTTTTATTGCAGTATCAATGTTGCGTGTTTCAATTGCGTTCTCTAAGTGGAACTGAAGGAGCTTAAATTTTTAATGAGTATATATTATCGGGCATCTCAAACCATTGATACAGCTTAATCCATAGTTTTTTGGGTATAAATTAAAAGTAATCACTCTAATACTCTAATACTACCATCCAATTTTCCTCACCAGGTATACACACCAAGCTCAAAACGAACGAGTAAATGATGATTTTATACCGGAAAATATCTCATTACAAACAACAATCCATTAAGAGTACACTCAGAAATGTATAATCAAGATAAATACCAGCTTTGCATGTCTGTCTAAACATCTGCTACCTACTCATCGTCCCGCTAGTAGATTTGTAAATGATTCTTCAATAATCCTAATTTTACAAGAAAAGTATATACACATTTTAAATATACATTTTTCAAATATTTATATCAAACTTTATTCCATTCTTATATTTTTTTTGTATATCAGATATCTGTTTCTCTTAGGACTAAATTGACTAAGTAAACTTATGGTGCCAGTTTTTCTTTATCCATTTTTGGAGGTTTGCCGGTTTTTAAGAAAAGACATCTTCGAATTAAAAAAGTTATATTTTTATTCTAGAATATAGAACATTTAAAGAAAAGCCGAAAAAAAACTCAGAAATTTTCATTAAAAAAAATAAAAATACGCAATGAAAAAGGTGAAAAAGAACTTAAATAATTTACATAAAAAAAATAATAATAATAATAAAAATGTTCGGGCTATTATTGATTGAATAAGGTTCTATAAAGAATTGAAACATAGGTGAAAGCTTAGAATATCGGAATAGTTCAGAAATTGTAGTGAATATCAATTTCAATCTGCCTATATTAAATAGGCAAAAACTATCCTACTCATCTTTCTGCTCTCAATCCACCGGTGTTCCTCAAGGTAGTATCTTAGGTCCCATTCTCTATACGGTTTATGCAGCTGATATCCCAACACACCCTAACACTGTCCTAACTACATACGCTGATGATACATGTGTACTGCCTGTAAACAACGACTCTACTAATGCATCACAAACTCTACACACACACACATAACATCCATTGAATAATGGTGTCAAAATTGAAGAATCAAAATAAATCCTAACATATCCTACCAGATCACCTTTACTCTCCTTCGTAAATCTCTACCTTCCTATCCTTCAGTATCCTTTTTAAATATTCCACTATTACGCCAGTCGAACAGATTGTTAGGGCTCCATCTTGGCCAGATTGAATAGCAAAATATCGGGATGTGATTGTTATATATTCAAAATATTGCATTTTTCTTTGAGTCTAAGTACTTTTTTTTATTAGGCACGTTTTAGGCTATTAATTGTTTTACCACACAAATCAGTCGTAAAATTTATTTTATTCAACAAAACTTTATTTCTTTAAAATTTATTACTTTTTGTTGTGAAATGTATATATTGCGTATCGATATACGTTTATCCTTAATTGATTTTTTCGCTCGCAATCACAATATAACTATGAAATCATTTTTTGATACATTGTTTTCTAGGAATTTTAGCATAAAACTACCAATTTCATTTACTCCACGCTCCGCTTCGCTTTCCTGGCATACATAACTAGTTACGTCTGTTGATTCCAACTCAAAAATCGTAAAGTCAGGGGATAGTGGGTTTGCCACTCTCTATGGCAAAACTATACGCAAAAAATCCGAATTTTTTTTTAGTTGTACCACTATTCAAGCAAAGAGATATGGTCTCCTTTTGTAGGATCGATACTACAAGATCCAAATGAATCATATAATTCCTTTTTGATTAAAATGGGATAATAATAAAATTTTATTATTGTTATTTAAGCTAGTAATCACCTTGGGGCTTAAGAGATTACTTTACCAACATGACTTGCGTGTTACAGTTGTACTCTCAACATTATTTGCATTTTATGTAATTATCCATTTGGACCTAGAGAAGGAAATTTGAACTACATAACAACTTATGTAACGAAACGTAAACAGGAATGCGTTTTTTCCTAGCTTGCATCAAGTTTTGAAACTATTACTTTTCTGAAATAATCAAAATATCGAAGGAATGAATATTTGTAATATTTTTCATGCTACCTAGTTGTTCAAAATGAATCATTATGGTTTAAGTATTTTAGATTAGAATTGAATAGAACTAAAAAATAACTTTTAAGCACTTCTGGACAAACGTCTAATTTGGAATTCTCATCCAAGACTGAAAAGACAGAAAACTGCTCGTTGATTCCATCTATTGCGACAATTAGTAGATCTTCGCTCTAAACTTCCAACTAATTACAAAAGACTCATTTATATGAATATATATAAACCTATCTTGACTTACGGAGTTGAAGTTTGGGGCTTCACTAAACCATCGAGTTCCTCTCGTATCCAATCCTTACAATCCAAAATCCTTCGTAAAATCATTACTGCTCAATACTTTGTCAAAAATAAAATCATACATCAGGACCTCAATGTTCCATAACTTGCCGACTTGGCCAGAACCAGATACCAATCCTTCCATGATAAACTTTTTAACCACCCCATCCCACTTATTCCTAACCTGGCTGTTCCTTCATTGCCTTCTTTTACAATATCATGGTTATTGGCGTTCTATCAATGGGTAGATTCTCCACCTGTCAGTATTATGCCAGTTTATAACTAACACCAATTACTCATTTTGCAGTTGTTTTAATATTTTAGGGGAATTTGTTGATAAAATGAAATAAGGGTTGTAAAATGGAGGGGAAAGAAAAAAAAAAAGGAATAAATTGAAAAGCTTGTATTTAGTTTGTAGACTGATATTAATTGTAAAATAATACTGTGGGAAAAAAAAAATGTTATCTTTCTATTATATTGTATCATA